>NC_089324.1:15355130-15655130 GCF_036669915.1 Pocillopora verrucosa | reverse complement strand
AACAAGAACGAATTTTCTCATGAAGTATCAATTTACATTTATCTTTCATGTTATCCGCCTACAAGAACAACAATACTTACTATCCTCGGTTAGGATAACATTGTCAAATACTAGATAGGTCTTATGAGCCCTAACAGCTTATTTTACTGCAGCTTACCCTCCCTTCCAAAGTTTTGACTTCCCCCCCCCCTGAAATCTCAATATTGCTTACGATTCTTCATTTTAGTCATTTAGTTGAGTTATGATAAAGGCCTTAAAACTCCTCATTATATCGCTGGCAGCGCCCATGGGCATCATGAAGCGAATGCTGTATTCTGATTGGCTACCCGAGCGGGAAAGATGGGCGTTAAGATGGCTCGTTCTCTTTTTTCCGTTTTTATGAGATCACGACTTGGTCGCGGTCCATAAAAACACCAGAAAAAAAAAAGAATTCGGCCAATATCTAGCAATCTTAACCTCACACTTGGTCAATTACACGTATATGTACGTGAGGTACATACCATCCTGACTGGTGCGAGCAGTGAGATTATTTCCGGGTCCATATCCTTCAGTAGTGAAGGCACGAACTTGAATGGAGTAGGCGGTGAATTTCTTCAAATTATCAAGAATAATCCAGTGGAGAAGAGGTTCTACCTCCATCTCCTCCACTGTGCCATTAAACGGAATTTCATGGAGATGAATCTTGAACCCCCTTATGATGCCATTTTCAAACCGCGGAGGAATTGAGCCCCATTCAACAAACAGACTGGTGGAGCTTGGAGCTGAGTATGTGATGTATAAAGGAGGCCGATCCGGACCTGATGATAACATGTTGTTAATAAGTTAGAGATTGAGTCTTAGCCTTATGGGAGCGAAAAAAAAAGAGAAATTTGAACTCAAAAAGCCTCTTCGAAGCGATTAAAACTTACTATCCTCTTGTGATGTTAGAAGTATGGAGTTACTCGGCAACCCCTCCCTGGTTGTGAACGATGTTACCCAAATATGATACTCAGTAAACTTGTATAAGTCGGTAAGCTCAACGTCAGTAACAGAGATGTCAACTGAGACGTTTTTCAACACGCTTGGATGAACGGAACTTGGCGCTTCTTCGTAATAAACCGTGTAACCTCGGAGAATTCCCCGAAGATTTGGTAGAACAAGAGAACTCCACTGAACAAAAATTGAAGTGGAGCTTTTGGCTTGTCCTGTCAAATTTGCTGGAGATTTGAACGGAGCTGTTTACAAAAAGAAAAGAAAAAGAAACAATCATCAACGAGTTACTTGATAATCGTAATTGTAACGAAGACTGAGTGTCCTGTGGCTCACCTTCCTCGTCCGTAGTTCCTCTAATGAAGTTACTCCAGGGACCCTCCCCAACGACAGTGAAAGCCACCATCCTGATACTGTAATTCGTCCATATTTCCAACCCGGTGATTTCCAGCGACAGTAAAGACGCATTTAAGGTATAATTCCTCATATTTTCCCCACTGGTATTAAATAAAGCGAGCTCGTAACCAATTATGATACCGTTGATATCCTCCTCAGGGACTGGGGACCAATGTACTCTTAACACTGTTGGCTCGGTTCCTTTGGCTGTGATGTCAGCGGGCGGCTCATCCGGGACTGGAAATGCAGAAGGATACACTTTTCTTTTTTTTTCTTTTCACAATTTTTCACAAGAACATCTTCCGAAGTAGAGCATTCAGTGAGATGATAGTCAAGCAAAGCCACATGGCCTTGGTTTGTAATATGGCTGGTAAAGAATATAGCCTGTCTTTGTCTAACAAAAAATGATAATTACAATTTTTACCCATATGATTTTACAGTACAGGAAAAGTTAGCACATAAAAGAAAAATTTGAGATACATAAATAAACAAGTCTCTAAGTCCTCCCTAAAACTACTAAATAACCCCAAGTTCTTGAAAGGTTCCACAGCTTTCGATCTACGATTTAGAATGTACAATTGGCGTATGTATCCGAATTTAGAGGAGGAGTACCATGGTAAATTTTCACCATACGGATTCTGCCAAATGCGTTACATACCGTCTTGGTTAGTTCGGACAAAGTCAGGCTCGGAGTAATTGCCCAAGCCAACCACTGTCGATCCAGCGACTTGTATAGAATATTCTTTGTACTTCCCTAATCCGTTCAGTTCCACCTGGACCTCTGTACTGATAACTATTACTATGGAAGCGCTATCGTCTGGTTTATCACGTCTCCTATATTTAACGTGATACGATAGGATTATCCCATTCATATGATCTGGCGGGATGGGCTGCCAGGTGACGTTGATACTTGTGGAACTGGTGTTGAACGCAGTCACATTTGTCGGGGGATGATCTGGTACTTAACGCATGAAGGAGCAATGATCATAGTCAGAATATTGAAATAAATACTCACCTTCCACTGTGAAAACTGTTGCCCAATTTGTGGCACTGATTATATATTTTCACAACGGGGAAACAAACTAACAAACACACGGTTTAGTCTATACGCGCTCGTCAACTTAACCTTTTCACTCCCAAGATCTCGTCAGTAATTCTCCTTACTCTCTGCCACACAACTCCTATCATATGAATTCGGAGAATTTGATATTGGATCAGCTAACAATCCCCCAATTGATATTTCCTTATTCTTATCACTTGTCTGCTTGATATTGTTCTGATATTTTAAGGAGGAATTCTGTCTTGGTCACCCATAGGAATGAAAGGTTTAAATGTGCGATGAAAATCTTACAAATGATAAAAACGATTTATAATTAAGCTGGCAATGACAGCTTCAGTCGCATTTTTTTAGGAGAAAAGTTCAAGCTACATTTTGTATGTGGGAAACTGGTCTGCCTCGTACTAGTTTGGATGTTTAATACACTATGTTTATTCGTTGAGTCATGGGGGGGGGGGGTGTCAATTAAGTATGCTTACACATATGTAGCTACATTTAGGACTTGAACATGAACTATATTTTTTTTAGTAAAATTGATTCAGTATATCATGCCATACCATCTTCTGCTGTGGTAAAGTTTGCCGCCAATGTTGGAACACCATCTTTGATGGTGAAAGCCAATACAGTAATTGTGTACGTGGTGTATTTCTTTAAATTGTGAAGACTGAAGCTAAGTGTCTCGTTCTCAGTGCTTCTCTTCCTACGCCTGCCGTGAGTAGCGTTGATAACTAAAATCGTCCACGTGTCGTTTGGAGAATTGCTTTCACCATAGGTGACTTTGTAGCCGCGCAGTACACCATTGATATGGTACTCGTCCACTGGTTTTAGCTGGAAGGATAGTTCCGACTTTGTGGTGTGTTTAAGGGTGAAATTTCTTGGAGATTGACTTGGAGCTGAAAAAAAAAAGGTTCACAGTCAACCATCAACGGAAGTATTCGGGTTAACCACGAACGCCTACGAACGTCCGAACATTCTCACGGTTGTTTAACCTTCTGGTTGTGTTCAAATCTTCTTTGACTGAATTGCGAAAAGGAAATGAATCGATAGAGAAATTTTCAACTGAGTGCCGGGGTAGTCCAAGATTGCTTTGGTTTTGCGCCATTTCGCTCTGAGATTGGTCAAGAAATCTCGCCCCACTACTTCCTCAACCGATCAGTTTTTAAATTAGAACCAATTCGTTTTAGTCTCTCGCGTTTTCCGAGCAATTTCCCTACGCGCCTGTTCCGTCCATCGTTCTAATTGCCATTGTGATTACTTCGGTCCTGGTCTTACAACACTCCATTGAAAATTAAAGCGCTCTGGTCGTTCCTTAGTTTTCTTAGCTGAATACGATGTTTAATGCTTTCCTGGACATATAAAAACGTTCACATTAAGCTATTGCATACTATCGCTTCCCAAAAGAGCTAAAAACCCTGAATGTACCATATGTACCGCGGTCCTAAAACCTACCGTCTTCATGTGTTTTCAAGCTGATTATGTCAGTAATATTGCCTTCCCAGGAGCTTGTGAAGCCATAAACTTTAAACTCATACGGTGTAAACGGTTTCAAAATGTCCAGGTTTGCACCTGACATGGACGAGTTCACTGTGTAGTTAAAACGCTCTCCTCTCAGCAAATCAAAAATTTCCACTCGGTATCCGGACAGCGGTTCTCCCAACTTCTCCGTGTCCGGAGGTGACCACTGAAGACCGACACCAGTTGAGCTCGGAACAGAGGATGTTAAGTTGACGCGCTCGACATTGACATCTGTAAGAAGATGAATAATACTTCAGAATAAGACGGGGAAAACCTGAGAACTTGAACAGGATTCCAAAATTTAAATGTCGCGATCAGATCCCTTACAAAGCACTACAGAGCGCCTATCAATAAACTAAAACCTTCATTGGCAAAAAATGGATAATGGCGACGCCTCGACATTGCCGATCCTAGCTGTTCGCAGGAGGCCTGTTACAGATGTCCCTCGTGCATGGCCTCACTCCTGTACTAACTGAAGCTCGTTGGTTGAGCTTTGGCAAGACACTTCAGATCTAATCTTTGAATACTCATTGATAACTAAAGATGTCATTCAGTTTTTTTAGAAAGACGTTGATAGCTGTCCAAAATGTCGTCATCTGTCAAAAAAGAAAAAAACAGGAACACTCTAACCTACGAATAGGGAGATTTCTCTCTAGACTTTTACTGTTTTTGGCCTAAGGGCATATCTTGGGCCATTGCGATATGGAACAACATGGTAATGATATGCTGGGATGTCGGCGACCCAATCGGCGAAATAGTAGTTACTGTAGGAATTCAACGTTCAACTCTGTGAAGTAAAAACTATATATTTTAAGTATTTACCATATTGACAGGTATAAAACTCCGCTCTCATGCTTAAATGAGATTCCCACGACTTTGGCAGAATGCGAATATACCGTGTGTAGATCACTGGCGTGATGACATTGTAAACCACCGTGTTGCTATCCCAATTACCCTGAAATATCTGCGGATGAAAAAAACCGGGGTGGTTTCTTGATACATCCTAAGGCAAATCTCATCAATGAGGCTGTTCAGCTAAATATGCTTCTATGGGTCACAGCCTTAGAGAAAGGAATAGAGAGGGTTATTTTTATGTTTTTGTACTATCGGTGATACTACCGTAAAAGTAATTTTTACAGGCTGATTTCCGCTAACGACGCAGTCGGAATCGTAATTAGAGGCGTAGACCGAAAAAGGAAGCATTCAGAGCTTCGTTTCCGCTTATGACTCCGTCGCTTAGTATCCATTGGCTCATTAGATTGAACTCGAATGGCCTGAAAAATGGTGTTTTGATTAGTTGGTTCTTCAGCAACATTTTTTTGAGTCCGATAATCTACTTTTCGAAGGACCATAGGCTCTGAAGCGCCAGGTAACTAAAAACGTTTTAATTTTCCATCGAGCTAACGCCTTCTCTTACTTCCCCTTTTTTCGATTTTCACAGGGTCATAAGCGTTTTCAGGTATCCTATTCTGTCGCTGGTGAAAACCTGCCTGAATGGAGACTGTAGAAGCTTACAACTCAAATGACAGGGTTGTTAAAAGGAGCGACTTTACGGCCACTGATAAATTTAGCTGGACCGCTGAATGTTCATATGAAAATTCATTTCCTCAAAACTTTAGAGGCATTTCTAAATATCATATCATTTAGACAACATGTGACGTGCACTTTGCACCAACGAGTGGAAATAAAATCCCAGATTACCTTAACGTTTCCAAGCTGTTCATAATCTTTAAAGAGGGTACCATTTCGGCTGTAACTCAACGAGAAAGTTTTCACCCATTGTTTGGATTTCTGTCCACTGCCATCATAAAATCTGCCTTGAGTAGCCACTTGAGTCACCGGAACTTTTTCTTCAAAGTCGACTTGAAGCCATTGTTGGTGTGCAACGTTGGAAGCAGCACACCACGCCCCTGCCAGAGGACTACCCACCGGGTTAAAATTCAATCGAGCGTTGCCGGCGGCATGTTGCTCATCATATTGAGATGATGCAGTTATCTGAGAGTCTGAAATGTTGTAGTTTTCCATTCCAAGAGCGCGACAACCTGCAAGCAAAGGCCAGAAAAGTCAGTCATAAACGATTAGATGAACCAATGAGACCTTTAAACAAATGAATTTAATTGAAAATGATATGAGCTTGAGAAAGAGATTCTAAGTTGAAAGTCAAAAGAGGCCTAACGTTCCTTTATTCTCATGACCTTAATTTTTGATTCAAGGGTGATATTGTAAGGAGAAATAAGATATCAGTCACTCTTGGGGGTTAAATAATTAAGGCATGATCGCGTTTTGTAAAACCACTGCTTTATTATAGGAGACTCACCAGGGGAGGCTATCTCTTTCAAGCGACCTCAACAACTTACTATCAATATTTGTGACCACTTCGACCTCCCGGCTAAAGTTTCCAAGTCCTTTGGAGGTGTAGCCAGCCACTTGAACTTTGTACATCTTGGATTTCTCCAGCCCAGATATCGTGTTTGTTAACAAGCTACCGCAGTTAAAAGATTCAATCTCAGCGTCCACGACTCTTACAAAATAAACCTTAATAACTCCTAGAGCTTGCTCCTTTGGAATGGCTTGCCACGTGACCTTAATACTTGAGTAGCTTGTGCTGTGCGCCATTACAATTGGAGGAGGGTGACTGGGTACTGGTATAGATGAATGAAAAAGTAAATGAGTTCCATGATTTGTACTAAGCAACAGACATTAACCCTTTTGTTCTTAGATGCAATCAAAAATGAAATCTTCATACAGTGTCAACACATTTTAAAGGAGAGATGTTATCAATGTAACAGGATGTTATCAAATTCCCTGAGATAAAACTATAAGAATTTATGAGAATCTAGTCCAGAGAATGGATCTTTAGATCTTGGAAGTGATAAGGTTTGTAAAATCTTTTTTTAAACGGCTATGTGTTAATAAAACTGATCTGGCAATACAGCAGTGAAACCATTGCGCATGTGCGAACATTATACTGACTAGGTGGCGTGTTGTCAGGCTGTCAGAGCCAAGTTTTCTCAAAAGAGTCACAACAACCACACATGTCAGTGAGGTTTGTCTAAGCTCAAAACAGAATGGTAAATTAACAGGATAACTGTAACCAGTAACCCATATGGCTCGTGCCGTAACTGAAGAAGCATTGCGTTCGAAAAGTCTGGAGTTTTTCTGTTCCCTACTCTTGTTTCCTTTTACACATTTCTATCAACGCCTTAATTTTCTTCCGCTCATTTTTCGAAACATCGGTTGTTTCTTAAGATGTTTTTCTGTCAAATTTTGAGCGGTAAAGTAACACTCGGCCAGCCAGAATTGATCCTCTCGCGCATGCCCGACGTTTGACCTCTGTGTCCAATTTGGTTGTGGAAGATTGCGAACATTTCCTTTTTTGATTTGCTTCAATTTGCCTATATAACCTACCTCCTTCTTGTGATCTGATTGTAATTGCGTCACTTAGAGTTCCGTCTCCCATGACTGTAAACGCTGCAACACGGATGTGGTATAGAGTATAAGTCTGTAGGTTTCCAAGTGCTACCGACAAGGTAGTAACGTTAACCGTCACATTTTTGTGCAATCCACCTTGTGTGCCGTACACGACGCGATAACCTAAAATCATACCATTATGATGCTCCAGTGGGACCGGTTGCCAAGTAACGTTGATTCTCTCTGAACTATCAAGGAATCCTCTGACGTTTAACGGAGATAACGTTGGAACTATAAACAAATAAGAAAGATACCCTTAGAGACATTTTTCTAACAAGATAGACATCCAGATTCATCAGAATGTAGATATTAAAGGCTGGTTATTTACTCGAAGTACGTTTCAAGCAACGGTTTTAAAGCATCAGTGGGCTTTATGCTTTCTCTGTAGGAGGGTTGATTTAGTTCAATAATTGTCCTTCTACTTTTAGCTTTCGGCCCTCTTGACGCTCTTCACAAAAATATAAATGTTTAATTATATAAAAGATTCAGCCAAAATAAGGATTGTTTAGAACGCGGATTTGGTAAACAACGGCTAAACTTTATTCAAATAGTAGATCGAAAGGATCAATGTCAGTTTTTCAGTATCTGCTCACCTACCCTTCCCCTTATCCAACATTAACCAAAACTTTTCATCACTTGTACGCGGTTGCTCAAATACGGACATCGATCCACATATGTCCTGTCATTTTTATTAAATAAACAAACCAAAACGCTTGGAAATTTCTTTCAAAACGCACTTTAGGGAGCTTCAACCCGCGAGGTATTTCCCGACAAGAAAGATACAAGGACTGATAACGATGGGATAAGTTATAATCCAGCCAAGTGACCCAACATGTCTGAGCTTGCCCCAATTTCCGAAGCTTAAAGCGACCAGGAATATTGCTGCTCTTCTCGGATGAGATTATACTCAATCTTTTATAAGCCTAAGCCAATTTGTCAGTTTTTCCTGACAGTTTGCGGATATCTACTTACACTATTGGTGGAGTGCAATAACGTGCCACGCTGGTCATAAGAACATTGGTTTTTTCAAGGGAAAATGCTATAAAAATGCACCCTAGCTATTTAGAAGGACTTTTTATTAACACAGGAACATTAAAAGTAATAGAAAAAATTGGCTAATTTTAGAGATAAAACATTGTTATGTGATGTTAGTCGTTATACTCACCACTTTCTCCTGTTCTCAAAAAAACTTCTCTACTTTCCTTTCCTTCTCCTTGAAAAGTGAGGGGTCTGGCACTAATGGCGTACACTCTGTATGGCAGTAGGTTTTCCAGGTAGTACTCAGGTATCCCTGATGTTGTCATGACTAAGAACCTCTGCGATGAATCAGCCAAGCGGTATAAAATCTCCACTCCACGAAAAATTCCATGAGTCAAATTTTCGTGTTCATTCCATGACAAAGAGACTGCGGTCGAGTTGATGCATCTTGCAGTGATTTTAAGTGGCTCCGTGTAAACTGAATTAAAGTTTAACAGCATTCAATAAATTAACATTTGGTTATTACGAAGTTTCAAATGCTGTTATGGCTAGTGACTTGAGTAGAGTTCTTTCTGGAAATATCTAGAATGCCTCGTCAAGTCGACATGGAACCCCAAACCTTCCCGAACCTTCGATTAAATTATGTGATAATGACCTAATTCTACTAGGGTAGCTGTGTTGTAGGATTCCGGAATGTTCTAGAATACTTTATACATGTATATAAGGACTCAGTCATCTGGGAGTTAGTTGCTGTTGTCGGTATTAATCGACGGCCTAGAAAACTATTGTGAGAGAGAGAGAGTTACTGTGATATACTTCAAATAGTGGGTATTCCAAATCGATCTCAGTAACCGAGGTGGGAATTTTACCATGCAAACAATATGGTCCATTTACGGGAATCAAAATTGAAAATAGAACTCTGCTTCTTTTTTATCTCGATTTGTCACAGGTGGCAAAGGGTATTTGCTAACTAACCGAACGGTATTCAATCGCTGACCGACTACATCACACATTACACTCACGTAAAAAAGCTCTGTAAATAACACCTTTTTTACCTATTTCCTAAATCTTGATCTGAGCATCCTCAACAATTTAGGGTAACTAGAGCACTTTAATTAGTTAAATCAAATTGGTTACAAACTTACCATTATTGGCTTCTATGGCAACAAGTTGTACCGCGAAGTTACCCAACGTATGGCTTGACACAATACTATGCTCAAGTGGCTCTATTTCTTTATATCCAGTCCCTTTGAAACGTACAGTGAAGTTAGCCCCCAAGACTGTCATATTCCTAGATAAAATGTCATTAAGTCATTTACAACACATTTCAGAGCACTAACCCCTAAGATTTGTCAAGACTTGTACGAGAAGTGTAAATGAGGTATGTATGAAAGTGACTACATGTTAGTTTTTCATGAAGAGTAAACCTAAAATATGTTAAAATGACTGTGAATATATGAAAATCATATATGTAAATTGCGTACAAAGAAAGTAATATGAAAGCGATCTTCGCAATAATGAACACTACTTAAGCAATAGTGGAAAAACCGCCTGAAAAATAATTCAGGCCTGTACGGGCCTAAATAAAATACACTACTATGACAGCCACAGTTACGAATGAACTGGTTTTTTAAAGTTGGATCAGGTGAGGATGCAAGTGTTTAATGAAAAGTATGACATACCAGAACGCAAAATTGTCCACTGTTAAAACTTGATTTCCTGTATAGAGACTTAGAACCTGCCATAATTGGATCATAGGAGAATTGTTCGTGAGCAATGGAGTAGTATCATCAAAAATATCCCCGTATCAGAGAAAATGGTTGTAGATAGAGAGGTTTGACCCATTACGGGTAACTATACCTTGCTATGCGAGTCGTGAGTTAAAATTTAAGGAACGTGTCTTCGCACTTGATCCTTGAGGTATTAAGGATGGAAAAGGTTTCTTTTCAAATGATTCTTTGAATCGTTCCAATAAAAATTCACAAAATTTTGAGACGATCGAGGCAATCATTGAGACGTAAATGATGGTAATGAATATTATTTTCTTGACCCGATGGCAAAATTTAGAATAAACCCGGCACTGATTTATCAGTTTCTAGTGAAGAGATTATTCCTTTATTAGGTAAATTTTCAACGTAAAACGTAGGTTACCGACATGGAGAATTGGAGCTACAACGTGTCTCTTGGTCTGCATATTGAAGTGTAAAAGAGTAAAGGGGGTAAGTTTCTAAAGAAACTGTGGTGCTGCGTCGGTGCGAGAGAACAACAGGGTAATTTAGTATTATCAACTGAGTTGATAACGTAAATTGGCCACAGTAAAGAGTTTAAAAGCTGACGTTTCGAGCGTTAGCCCCCCGCCAATCGCTCTGATGAAGGGCTAACGCGAGAGACGCCAGCTTTGAAACTGTTTACGGTGGCAAATTTACGTTAAAAACTCAGTTAATAATACTAAATTATCTTGAAGTATTGTCCAGTTCCTAAATTCTTAATCCGCCCAGGTTCACCCCCTTTGCGTCGCGAAAGGTTCAGGGACTGGATTATAACAACTGATAAACGAGAATTTTCCTTCCTTTTTCTATACTTGTGATCCTTAACCTTCATTTCATTTCTGTTTACTTTTAAGCATGATTCATTGATTGTCAATATACGCAGATTCACACGTCATACCAACCTGACTCATAAGCAAAGACGATTTATCTTTAAACATTTGCGAATCCTTTCGGGACATTTCATGTCGATAAATTTCGTCTGTTAATTTCAGGCTCACATTGACGTGAAGATTTGCGGCACCTGTTGATAAAGAATCAAAATTATTGTCAATAGGGACACGAAATAAGGACAAAGATGATGATCAATTTTTCGATGTGCATAAATCTCCGACAAGGCATCCTAGCAACGCTGATTCGCGGGATTCAATGACTATTTGGATTAACGTCAGCATGTGAACAACTACGCACCTACCCCTTCTCTAACCCAACAAAAGTCAAATGATAATAAATTAGGGTTAGAGTTGGCTTAGGGGAGGGGTAGGTACACAGTTGCTAAGATACTGTCAATGATCCGACTATTTGAACCTACAAATTAATACTTCAACTTCTAACTGAAAACTGAATGCTGTCCAATTTCATTAACGTCACGAGTCTTTCCTATAGCGACTGACTCTCGCTATAAATTTTCTCCCTCAGAGTTTTGAACACTTACCCATGTAGTACCTGTAGAGTTTCTCAACTTGTGTTTTCGATAGCTTTATTTTCCATAAAATTAAGTCATCAAATGAAGCTTTCGGAAGGGAAGTGGACCCTATCGTTATTGCATTATTATACAAATCAACAAAATCTCCCGAATGACAGTGATTTGACAAATCCGTGATCGACACTCCGTTACGGTAAATAGTGGCATGGTTGTATCTTGTCCACATAAAAACCAAATGTGTCCAAATCCGCTGCGAAACTCGAAATTTCGCCACACAAAGCTTGAATGCAGACTTAATTTCAAACGTCAGCTCCTCGATGCTTCCGTCTGCTTGATATAAATGGATTCCTCGGTCTCCATTTGCTTGATCACCGGCGGCCAGTATAGTCTGGCTAACCTGCGGTCCCTGGCTTTCATAGTAGATCCATAGTGCTAAGGTGACCGCATTGGTGTTATAAGGAGTAACTAATAGGGAACGATGGTCAGCTGATATTTTAATGGATCCAGGTTCTCCTACAGTTTTCACTGCGCGGCCACGCACGCCAGGGACGGACTGTATCGATCTGCTCCGTTTCGACCACGTGGTGCCTCGAATGTTTTTGATGTCGTTAATATCATCAAACGTCCATAGGTATAAGGAAGCTACAAAAAGGTCTTCAATGTCAAAAACATCATGGCCTGTCAATAAATTTGAAAGTTAATGAGCAAAAAAAACTTAGTTAACTGCATTTCCCTTTGGGGGGGGGGGGGAAACTTCTTACTAATGACCGCAGGGGGAAGGGTGTGCCACTGAATGGGGTCGTATTTTCGGAGTTTTAGGAGTAAAATATTACTGGTTAGTAATGATTTAAATATGTGAAGATTCGCAGTTAAAGGGTGATTAAGATGGGATTGCGAAAATACGTTTTTCTAAAAATTAACAAGATGGCGTCTATAATTGTCCGCAGAATATGGGGTAGGGATTCTGAGAGACCATTGGCACATATCCAGCTAAATTGACTCAATTATCACCCCCAGGTTGTATTTATAAGCACAAACGACATTCACGATGGAAGTACCCACGTATGCATTTCGGGAGAAATTAAGTTCAACGGGATCTGAACCATGATGTGTGTGACACCGTTATGATACTCTTTCAACCGAGCAGGGAGGCAAATGAAAAACCCTTTAACTCCCGGAAGTGATCAACAAATAACTTCTCACTATAATTACCACAAACAGCTTTAAAATAATCAAACTTATCAGATAGAGGTTGTTTTCCTGATTTAATTCCATATTTTTAAATAGCCCCTGATTTCAGCCTCCCCTGATTGGGGATCTTTTACGGAAAACCCACTTTTCACTGGCTGAGGTTTGAATTTAAGAGTGAACGTTGGGAAAGACTGGAGTAAACAAAGATGCGTTTTTCAAATCAATCGCACTAGTGTGAACAGGGTATTAGTTACCATCACACTCGTAGAATTCCACTCTCATGGATACACGACTGTGCCAAGTCTGTGGCAGTATCCGGATGTAGCGCGTGAATATGATTGGATTGATTGTGTGGTAGACAATTGCAGTCTCATTTTCGTTAGCATTGAAAACCTGAAAAAAGCGTAAAGGAAATTTAAGAGGAAGTTTAAACTGCACACGTCGCTCTCAAAGCATCCTACTTTCCTTATAAGCGATAGCGAAGATATTATTTTGTTGTTTTGAATCTGTTCAAAATAATGATTACTGTTTAGTTCAACCTTGGACTTTCAGTTATCCGCTGAATCTTCCGGTGTTTCCTAACCATGACTATATGACAGTCAAAGACCAGACCACAACCTTTGGAGCTTACTGCGCGCCCTAATATGTGCGAATAGTGTGCTGCCTCTTTAGAGTCCTCCGCTGATTACTGTGGAGATGACTATGCCATAACCGGCATATGGAGTATTTAGCTTCAGGCGTATGAAATAACCGTGACCTTAGATGCATGAACTTAGGTTTTTCATATGTAAGAAGCAAATGAGAGCCGAGATGCGTTTACCTTTGGCGAGCCATTCGGTTGATACAAGGCAAAGTCAATACCATTCAGACTGTGAGACAAAGAATAACTCGTCAACCACATGGGGTGCTGTTGGCTGTCCCGTCCTTGAGTCGCTACTTTACCAAGAGAAACAGTCCTGACAAAGTCCACCTGAAACCACTGGTGGTTGTTGCGATGCCGTGCCGCCCAGCAACCGCAAATCCCACTACCCTCTCGAAAATTCAGCCGTCCATACCATGCTGCGTGTGCAGAGTTGTATTCAGTCGAAGCAGTGATCTGGGAGTCAAAAATGAAGCCACTCTCCATACCCAGGGCTCTGCAGTTTGTTCCTTGAAACATAAAGGCACAAAAAAGGTGTTGGAGAACAGTGGATATCGGTTGTCGGAAGGGTGGATAACGCTATCCACTGGGTAAATCTTTAAGCGGCTGACAGCACAGTACATTTTGTTAGCACTTATCTGTTAAATAGCGAATTATCCATTGGATAGTGTTATCTGCCCCCTGAACAAATGTGTCCAGGTGGCCAGGGATTCGTCAAATTATACTCAAGAAAATTATGTGGAATTCAATCAATGAAATGTTTGAAATCGATTCTTACTCAGGATTCAAATCGACCCTTCAGACGGTATTCGTGAGCAAACTCACTACACTGACTACGAGTACATTCTATTAAGTTGTTACTGGTTGCTGGATTGGATCAATATCAGTATCTGGGCAACTGCCCACCTACCCCTCCCCTAACCTAACATTCACCCTGACTTGTTATCGATTGACTGTTGTTGGGTTAGGGGAGGGGTAGGTGGGCAGTTGCCCAGATACTGATATTGATCCGCTGGATTTACCATATGCTAATTGGGGAGTGGATTTCAATACGTGCACCTTACAAGATGGCTTAACATATAATACTAGCAGAAATTTTGCGGATTACGTAGAAATCTTTCTGGCAAAAATAGCAGAAATGTGCAAAATTTCAGCTAGTAAAATGGCTGCTTGTATTATATGTTGATTAAGCCATATGTTTTGTTCACCGAAAAAAAAACCGAATGAACCCAGGATTTCTGTGCTTAAAATCCCTTGGATTAATCAGTGCGGCCTCTTTTTTTCCTTGTTCTACAATCGAGTAACGTCACACATTTTGCACGTTCAGTTGCCCTGATGAAGAAAATGGCGTAAAAATAGAATAATTAAATGAATTTTATTTTTACATGTGGTCGTCACCACGTCTCGAGACTACTGTAGCTTTTCTCACTCTGAAATAACATGCAGTTGAGATTCTCTTGCACGTGAATTGAAAAATGATTCAATACTTTATGTTCGTTTTTTTTAATGAAACGTTCAAAAAACTAACCTATCGAACTTTTGGACAAAATTATCTCGCTGGGTCCCCTGCCATTCCGATTTTGTTTTTGAGAAATCCATGGTGGCTTGTTGTTTCCTGCGTACCCGACAAAAGCAAAACTTTCTCGATGGCCATAGTAAATAGGATCAGTGGCGCCTAGTCTCTTAAGGGCGTCAACCGCTGGCTCAGCGTGTCTTGAGCTGTCTTGAATGGCGACTAAAACAATTTGGCTGCAGAGAAAGCAAGTTTTTAGAGATGCGACTGCAGCGTTCAGGATACATAATTGTTTGGAAAAAGCATAATTTTAGCCGACTGTGTAAATTAAATTTCGGATGCTCAAATGAAGCAAGGAAACTAAGCAACTGAAGAAGTGAGGGACTGAAGAACTGAGGAACTAAAAAATCAATGAATTGAAGAACTGAGGAACTGGGGAATGGAAAAACGAGGATCTGAGGAACTGAGGCACTGAGGCACTAATTATATGAAACTGATGAGCTATGGAACGGAGGACCTGATGAACTAAGGAACTATGGAACTACGGTACTACTGAATTATGGAACTACAGAACCATGGATCTACAGAATAATGGAACTACGCAACTGCAAACTGGAACAATGGAATTGCGAAACTAGGAAACTATGGAACTGCGGAACTACGGAACTACGGAACTACGGAACTACGAACTTTACGAACTTGGAAATTGTGAAGAGGAGACTGAAAATTTGACAAATAACGAAAACGAGCGACAGTGGAATATCAGGAAACGGGAAACTGAGTATAGAGTTTAAGAACCTTAATAGAGGTAAGGGTCTGACAATAGAGAGAAACAGAGGAGTTTAGAAAATGAAAGACCAGGAATGGGATGAAAAACCAGGAAAGGGATGACTAGTAAGGCATTGACGGGTTTTAAGAAAGCTGACGAAGTAAAAAGCTATAATGAATGAAAGAAATAACAAAGTTAAGAGGTAACAAACTGTAAAGCAACCTGTGGATTCACTGCTTACTTACTTTCCGCTTATGGTGTTCAGAAAGTCTCTGAATTTCTCACCATTCTGGAGACTTGCATAAGTATCAAATCCTTCTCTTCCAAGAATTGTGCCTAAATTTAATAATAATAGTTATAATGACAGTAGTAACAGTGATAATAATAAACGTTTAGACTGCATGGAAAGGTGGCTTCGGATGAGAAGACTTTCATTCGCATAGTGCAACCGAGTCTAACCTGATCATCTTCGTAAGTAGGATTGCAGTCTAGAGAGTCGGCCAGTCGTCTTCAAGTTCTTAGATAAATCGATCTGGCAACAAGTTACTGAGGCTTCGCCATTTTATACTTTAGAGCTGATGATCAGATAAGACTCGGTGAAATCGTCTACATTTTCTCCCAGACTCGCCCTCTTGACTTAATCTTGGTTTCTTTCACTGTCACTTCGGCAATAAGGAGTCAATGGGGTAGTTTTGGACATCCTATGAAAACTTGGCCATTTAAAGCCGACGTTTTATTAAAAGTGCGTGACCACGCTTCTCTTAATGAAATAAATAATGATTAAACAACTGTTTTCCACAGGTGCGATTGCTGAAAGCCACCAGGTTAAGTCATACGTCGTTCATGATTCTTCACTCAGTCTTCTTACCGTAATTTTAAAAGATCAGGAGTATTGCTATTCCTTTTGCAAATGTTGTCAATCGATCGCTAGTAACTTTATTACCCAGCAATTCCAGAAGCTATCCTCCTTAAAATTATTCATCGCTTCTCCTGGGTGGAAAGAGGCACATCTCATTGACCTGGCAGGGATCGAAGCCGAACTTTTTAAACCATAATCCACTGGGATTACTTTAGGGGGCGGTAATTCTCTTGTCCTCTAAAAGTTAGCGATAATACTTCAGCGACCTTTGAATTACCTGTTGAACCATCCACAATAACAACGTTATGTCCCCTGTGACGAGAAGAGTATTCCCGACCGTTCACCTTGATGTAAGAAAGGCAAAGAGTGTTTGGATCGTTTTTGCCTTCGCTTCGAACGTAAATATCCACGGCAGGCACTGCAGTATAAGCAACAGTGATGAATGTGAGTATGACCAGGAAAGTCAAACAGAGATCGCAAAATGAAAAGCATGAAGAGCAAGGAAAGCGAAGAATGGAGAACGGAAAATGGGAAACAGGAAACAGGACGAGATCATTCTCTTCTATTTCCAAATTCACCTTCATTTGTGAAAAGTTCTAATCCACTCTTTGTGTGGAAACAGGGCGACTTTTTCGTCGTGTCATAATGCTTGCGATCCCAGGTGAGTGCCTCTTCGTAATAACACCGCCATTCGCGTGACTTCTCGCCATTCTTGACGTCATACCGAGCAAATAGTCGACCATTACAGTAACTCGCCCTGCGATAAGCCCAGTTATCATAGCAATGTCTGTCTCTAGAAACTTGCAACTCTAACGTAGAGAGGCAAGAAAAAAATTGTTAATTAAATATCAATCAGCCTCTGTTAATCTCTCAGTTAAACATTTTTTGATCTCTCCCAAAAAACGAGGAAAAAATATCGCATTAATTTAGCAAATGCTCGTCAGGTGTTTACTCCAACTTTACGCTCATAGGTAGAAAACGAAACAAAACATTTTCCCTACTTCCAATTCTATCGGACAGTGTACGATGATTGACGTCGTGTGTGCATACCAGCTATAATCCTGTTCATTTATAGATCAGTTTACTTGGAGAATGGTGATGGGCTCATGGTAGAGAAATGCAATTTAATCATTTTATATCTTATATTTACGTTGTCTCCTTCGGCACATTTCTTCTCCTCTTAGGGTTGGATCACACATACATTTTCCTGTCATCTCATGGCAGGTTTCTCCTTCCCAACAGGGTGGGTCGCACAAAGAATCTAGTAAAGAAGAGAATGGTTATGCAGAGAATGTTCCTTTGTAAATAACGCAAAAGTTATCGCTTCCTATTCATCAGTTCTTCTCGTCCCATCGCCATCATCATATCATCACCACCAGTACTATTGTCATTACAGAGCGCTCAGCAGTAGAGAATATAAAGCCCAAAAGATATATCGGCGCAAATAAATAAAGGAAAAGGAACAAGTCGCGATTGGTTGGCTTAGTTAGCATGCGACTGATTTAAAATTTAAACATACCGCGAGACTGTCTCAATCAAAGAACGTAGCAAGGCAAAGCCAATACAATGTTGGGCTACTCTCCACACCCGAAAAAAGTGTATAATTCCACAGACAGGTTTTTAATTAGCTTTGCACCGAATCGATCCACAGAGTGTATTCAGTGAAATAGCACGATATCTTGGGCACCATTGTGTCATTCCAATTCACCTGATATTGTAAAGACTTCGACTTCATCGGCTGGTGAAGGAGAATTTAACAGAAAATATCTGCTGGGATTGGCAATCCCACTGATATTGAAGACACCACCAACATTGATTCCTGTTGTGACTTCTTGGCCGTTAAAACAAAGCTGGTCTTGATCTTCACCCCAGCAAGGCCCTTTGGAATTGTCACTCCTTATAGCTTGGTAGGTTTTCTCGCTCAGCACGGCCAGCTTTTTCGGAAATTCATTCCAGACTGGTTCCAGACTGAAGAGGAAAGCTTTTTTCGATGGAATAACTCGTGCTGGATTATAACCTGCAATAAAAATGGAGAGAGTTTTGGGAAATTTAGCCATCACTTGTAAAGGTTCTGACTTACCAATTTTAATCAATTTTTAAGTGAAGGTAACGCAAGTACGTCGAAGCTAAGATTTCGCTATAATAATCAAGAAATTCTGGGAAAGAAGAAGAAGAGGTTTTTGGACATTAACTTTTTTGAGACGCATATAGAGGCCAGAATTTGGTAGTGGTTTTTGTTTTTTTTTCCTAGAGCTTGTCCTGGAAATTCTATCAAAAGCGGTCACGCTTTCTAGTTCATTTTTTTATGTCGAAGCGCGCCTTAAGATATGGCTCTCACGCTATGTTCGCCGTTCGCGTCGCAAAAACGTCAGCGCTTGAGTTTTTCATCAACTCTCTACACTTTTTGGCTTTAGTTTCCATGACCTAAGGTTTTTTAAGGGGATGAGATTGTCAGCCCCATGCCCAGCCCTCCTCCTTTAACATCCGGGCTGGGGGAACAGTATAGGCATTTAAGGGGTCAACACCTAAAAGTCGTGCTACAGAAGTTATTGACAATGTTCGCATCAGCCGATGAGATATCTGAGTTTCTGACCTTGCATGGAGTATGAATACTAAACGAACTCATGATAGATTGAAAACATTCTTACTTTGCCAGCTATGATCACTAAAGCCACCAAACAGATAATTCTCCCTTCTTGCCAAGGTTACTGTCGGGCCTGCGTTATCACATTTAGCATGGAATGATTCTTTTGACCAACCATCCTTTGTGCCTCTATAGCATGGAGCCCAGTACTTCTCGCCATATTCTACCTCAGATAGCCACCGCAACAACTGGTCTTGGAATTTAAAATTGTGGCCAATGATAGTCGAGAGAAAACCTGAGGAAAATGAAAAATAAGATTTGTGGGAAATTGATAATAGTGGTCCATTTTATCTGGATCAAACTCCTAATTAAAAAAAAAACAACAACAACAGCGACAACATCAACAATAAAACACGATATCGAAAACCATAACAGGAAGATTGATAATATTCCTCGAGCTGAGGGTAATCCTGAAAAGGACCCTTGTCACAAACGAGGATTAACGTTTGGACAGTTTTAGGAGAAGTAACGATCAGATTCCACTGACATCAACAATAAATGTTCCCATTCACAAATGAATCACCTTGGCTCCTTAAGAATTTGGTCTCAAGGGTCAATATTTCATTTGAAACACGACTTTAAACTAATGTTATCTATCGCATACGAGATTTAATGCTTATCTACATCATTATTCTCATCATTCTCGTTGTCGAGACTGCTGTCATCGTTCTTATTTTCATCCCGATCATTGAAATCACACACTTCTACACAGTCGAATCTGGGAGAGGCTAACATATCGTACTTCCACGCCAAAATTCGGAAATGAAAACTTAAGTTTATAAGAAATGTATTCAAAGAGACTCTAGCTTTTATCATTCATAGTTACAGTCATCAAGTCATCTCCCGCACGAGATGCAAAGTCCAAAGTTCCAGCCAAATGTCAAATCTCCGGTGGGAGATATTCTTTCAATAAGGAAATCTGCGTCAAGTCTATTTGAAGATTGTCTCACCTGGTTTCGTGCAGGCCTGGGTTGGAGCACATGCGCAGTCTTCGTTAACACCTACCGAAATGTCTCGGATGCCAATCTGACCATAGCTGTTGTCTCCGCTTACACTTTCAAATTTGATCTGAAAAGCAGAAACATGAAGATTTTTTTTTCTGTCTTTAGATAAAAAGATCATTCCTTTCTACCAACAAATTACTAACCTTAAAACCTTGGGCGGCATCGATGCGAAATTGACCAAGTTCCCAGTCCTCTCCTTGACTACCGGTCAGTCGCCATGACAACGCTACCTTTCTATCTTGGTCAATAATGTAGACATTTAACCTGCCAACGTTTTCTCCAGACATTAAGTAATAAAACCTCAAACAATTATATGTCTCTACAAGGAACTGGCTTTCCAGGACAGAGAGATTTCCGCTTTGACGAGGGTAAGCCAAGCTCGATTGGGCGTAGTTTATCACTGAAAAAAAAATGCAAAACATTACAATTGTTTAGGGGCTATTTAGAAAATAGAGCAATTTTCAACAGAGCGTTGAAGGTTCTCCGGTATTGCCAATTTATCAGCCAAGTAGGTATAAAACTAAAACCAATTCAAATATTTTCTCCGCGCCTCAAGCACATTGCTCGTTTTTAAATTGTGTCCTCACTGGCTCCGTATGATATTTCTCTTTCTTCTGATTGGCGGTAGTGATTCAGTCATGAGCAGCCCAGGTTACACTCTAGTAGCATTATTAAAGGATCTGATATAGTCAATGAATAAAGGGGGTAATTTTCTAAAGAAACTGGGGTACTGTGTCGGTGGGAGAGGTTAACAGGGTAATTTAGTATTATCAAATGAGTTGCTAACGTAGATTTGTCACCGTAAAGAGTTCCAAACCAGAATGTTTGGGCACCAGCCCTTCGTCGAACGTTGTCAACAATCAGAAGGAAAAATCAAGATTGCAAGAGATTTATGCACTTAGGTAACGCAATTACGTCAGAAAATCTGGAATCCAGTCCATTGCAAAGACGTTTGAGATTTCATGCAACACACGCAGAGAGCTGAAGTAACTAAAAAGCGCATTAACTCATAGTGAACCAAGAGTTGATGAAGATTCCGAACCCTATCATCAAGAAAACATGGTAATCATCGAGTCGCAAGTGAGCGGGCATCATGATAAATAGACATAAATGGAGTTCTGAAAAAACCTATACCAATACTCTGTCGTCCATCAATTTCCGGTATCAGCAGTGATCAGTCAAAGCGAAACTACCGTACACTGTTACTAGCAATTTTAAGTTATCTTCTCATTGACCCTGGCACAATCAGTTTTACTAACCTTCTTCCCGAACCTCTACCTCACAAAGTTGCAAACTTCCGTCGTCCACAATCCTCATGATACTCACATACCTCCCTCGTAGAGGTACAGGGCAACGAGTTCTTTGCCAATTTGAGTTCCTCAATCTAAATGGAACGCCACACAAAGGATTTTCTTGTAAACTTGCCCCACCATGATTTCCAATTCTTATCTCCAACAAAAAGTTCCTTTGGAGTTCATAGTACACAAAGACATATACATCACGAACCAATATGTCTCTTTCTAGGTCCACCATCCACCATGGATCTTTCTCTGATGTTGTAAGGCTGCATTTTTCCGAGGGTGAATTGTAACGACTGCTATCGGTGGCGAAAGATGACGAACGAATCTCACTCGATTGGGAGGTCAGCCTTCGATATGCGGCATTGTTATTACCTGCAGAGAGAGAAAAATATCAGTTTGCACCCTTAAATTTGTATCTGTTATCTACTTTGGACAAATACATATAGCTTCTATCTACAGCGCTACAAGTCATAATTATTTTGCGTTCTTTCTGCAAGTCATGGCTTATATATATTCCACGAGTTATCTGAAATTTGGCCATTTGGTTCCACATCTTATACACTTTTATTAGTTTCGCCTTGAATTATTGATTTGGATTGTGGTGGTATGACATATATACCATATATACTGATCTAGCTAAAAAACTTTAATGTATGATGTTTAATTGGAATTTCGATTGATACGAGGCCTGTAAAGACCACCTCTTTGCAAGAATTCTTTGCACTAATCAAGGTTAAGCGTTATGATAACGTGTAATTTTTGTCTACAGTTCACGCAAGAATACTGAAAAATGGATTTTCGAAAAAACCATTTGTTTTAAACTATATTAAATAAGGAGTTCTTGGTTGATACCTCACTAAAGGAAATTTAAATCTAGGAATTCAGAAAAAGTTGGAATACCCTCACCTATAACAAAGTAAAAATTCATGGCATTGAGTCCGCCTTTATTATTAACACACATGTTAGATGGTGCATATTTTGCGATAACATCTGTAAGGTTTTCCGAGGAGGACAGACATTCCCCACCATTTTTGATAGCAAACACCGTATTATCTTCTCTACGCGCAGCGTTGAGACATTTCTTGAAAACGTCTACTCTAGTGGTGAAGTCGCCATCCAGGAGAGGGTCGGTGCCTTCCAAACTTGGTATCAGCGGTCCAGAGTCAGTTTTAAAACATCCGATATTATTGTATTCTACGATGGGAATAAATAAAGTAACTATTAATAGTAAAAACATCGTTAAGTATAGTAGAACCACAAAAAAATCCAATACAGATCTTCCAACGCAGCGAAATGTAAGGAAAGTGAGTCTCCGGCCACAACATTTAAAATATTAATAAGATATTCTGACTTAAAATGAACAACTTTGTATAACTGCAGAGTTTACAACAAAATTTTTTTAGCTCTTATGAACAAATTTTTCCACGATCCTTCATTGAAAGTGAAGCTCTAATTATGGTACTGAACCCTTACCAAACATACGAAGTCTCCTTTAAGCTGAAATAAGGTGGAATTTCTCAAATTTTTGCAGAACTGAATGAGCCTAGAAACCATTTTCATCGGTTAGGACATCAAGTGCATAAATCGTTCCTCTGGCATTTTGATTTTAAAGTTAAAAAGTCTCGAAGAAAGGAGATTCAGTCCGCCTCACGCTAAATTTTACGCAAGAAGAGCAACTCCGGTTCATGAAGAAACGGACCAAGGTTCATCCTACCCTACAGGAGTTGTTTCGGTTTTTTTCTGATGTATTTTCGTTATACGAATAAAAAACGGCAGTTCTTCTGACCTTTAAGAGGGCGACATCGTAAGGCATAGCTGTGACGATAAATATACTGACCGTACTCTAGAGAGAAGGGATTTTCAACGTCATTCGAATCTCCAGGATTATCTTCCTGACGATCTTCTTTTAGCTTCCACTGAAATTCTTGTCCGTATTCGCTTTTCCACGCATACCAAGGGAGGGCTAAAAACCCAACAGATTAAACTAAGCAGGTGGTTATTAACTAAAGATATGCAAGCCAGAGAGGGAATATGAGAAAATGAAACCTTAAGGAATAACTTGGTCACCTGCATTACTGTAAACAGCAGCCATTCTTTGTTGGGGAATAACCAACTCCCACATCCTTAAGTCCGCAATCTGTAGGTGGAACCGTCTTGGTAAGGGCGAATCGGACGAATCTCGTCCTATGAAAAAGTGTGTATTTTTATCCTCGAATTCGTAACGAATCCTTGAAGGATTGGTTGACTCTGCTGTTAGGACGCCATTTTGATAGAAGCGTAGTCCCCACTGTTTACTCCACGTGATACCCACGTGTTGCCATCCCAGAGGAAATTTCGGAAGCCCTAGTTTCCAGTTATGAGTTCTCGTTGACACCGAGAGATGGTACTTATTGTTAAACTCGTGGTATCCAAGAAGAACCCCAGGATTGTGCTCACCTATGCTTTTCGTTGTAAGAATGACATCTATGCTATCTGGGTAGAAATTGAAATGGCAAAAATAGATATCACCTAAGCATTATTTGCATGCTGACATCAGTGTGTTAATGTATTTAACAATTACGTTGTTAAGGAATATTTAAATTAAAAGGAAGTGTGCCCTTTTCATGAAGTTCAAAATGACCGAAACGCAAATAAATGTGCATTTTAATGACATGCAAATCATGAATTTGTAGATGCGTCACTAAGTATGTATTTTGCGTTGCTTACATCATAACGAGCCTCTTGTCTTTTTCTTTTACAGGTCTAAACAAATCAGTGCCCTGAGTTTTGACTGGAAAATGTTTCCTGCGAATATTTTTTTCTGTTATCCCATTCAATTACGACGATGATCTCCAGCAGTATAAAATGAAATCCCTAATTTGGCTCTCAATTTTAGCGCTCGAATGTTGTTTAAAGGCGCTTTAAAGCATACCATTTTCAAGTTTGGAAAAATTTGGCAAAATTAGAGGACATTCAACCCTTTTGCTTCATAGTTCGCCTCCCCTCTAGTTCGACATCATTCACATTACCTCGAATTAGGTTTGCTCATGTGAAGAGGTTTGGCTAGTTGGATGGAGAGCACAGCATTAACAACTATATTGTTGAAATTTATGGATAGCTTTACAAAAGCGCGCGCTCTGATAGCTAATACGCTCGCTCCATTTGCCCGTAGGTTACATGCTGATGTTAGTTCCTGTTGTTGTCATAGATTTTTTTCTACATGAAACGAAAGATGTTTGTAATTCTCAATGTTACTAAAGAAATGATTAGCGTGCAGTGTGCAACCATCGAGTTATGGATGCACCTCAAAAATTTGCTAAGCACTCAACAAGCTAGAGTCACACTCGGCTATCGCCTTATGCGACTCTTTCGTTTCTTTCTTGCTTAGCAACCTCCCGGGTGCATCCATAACTCGATGGTTACACGCTGCAAGCTAACCATTTCTTAATTAATGTGATCAACTTTAAACATTCGCAGCTTGGAGCAATTTAACTAGTCGTATCATACAAAAACCCGGGAATAGTGGCTTGAAATCATTCAACATGAGACGCCAAAAAATGACGTAAAGGTAAATAAAAGGCATGCTACTAATTAGAACCATGAGCATCGCTGAGTGCAACAAAAAGTACGATAGTACTAATTATAAAAAGAGTACGATAGCTACCTTAGAGTAACTACTATGGCATAAGAAACCTGAATTTAAACAAAAATCTCAAGGCAATTGCAGAAACCTTTTTCGCAAGCAACGTGTCTCGACGCTGCCCCGCATCCGAAATCATTCCACTTGGACGTCTGGTACGTATCATAGCAAGCACAATCTTCATTTCCATTATGATCATTGGGCTCAGAGGAATCCCAGTTCGTATAGGTTGGTAAAGATCCATCGCTCCACTTGAATATACTCCCGTGCGTTTCGTCTCGTTTCAGACCCAGCCACCAGTACGTTCCGTTCCTTTTGAGGAAATCGTTTTCTTGAGCTGACGACACTTTGGGAAGATCTGAGCCTTGATGACGACAGAGCGTCATGGCCTTTGACCAAGATGCTCGGTGGCTTGTCAGCCAGTAACAGGAACCTTCAAAATACTCCCAACCAGGCGGACAGCGAACTGATGGAGAAACTAAGGTGGACAGATAAATTGAGAAGCAGCCCGAATGAAAGTGAATGAGCATGCGACAGAAAAGTTATTCTATTCGCCATTGATGCAGTAACAATATACATCTTTACAATGCAAGAGGAATTACTTGGGAAAATTACAACGTTATGAATTTAAATTTACCATAACGCAAAACCAGAATCGCTTTGTGTATAAAAGCATTGACGCTCAATTTTTTATACCAGTGTTATTTGAAACTCGCGAACGCTTAAGAGAGCACATAATAGTTTCATGTTCCATTGCAAAAGAACCTTCAAAATCTAATCCTTAACGCATTTTGAAATTCCTAGAGTATCCTAACCGTTCGAATTCCACGATGGACGCCGCCATTTTAGAGACAACATCTAGCCATGTCTGCAAAATCCTACACGCTCGGTCCTCCAAGACGTCGATTTCTATGCGTAATCTAATCTGGGCCTCGCCCTATTCCATTTCCCTGAGCTATTCTCCCTTGGAATATTGTGATCTTAGCAAAATATTATGGTTTTTAATTATCAACTGAGTTGAGAACGCAAATTGGCCTCCGTTAAGAGTTTGAAAGCTGACGTTTTGAGCGTTAGCCCTTCGTCTATCGCTCTGACGAGGTGCTAACGCTCGAAACGTCAGCTTTAAAACTCTTCACGGTGGCCAATTTACGTTATCAACTCAGTTGATAATCATAGAATCTTACATTCGTAATAAAACGTTTCCAAGTCATCCACTACAAATCCTTTTCTACCCGCCAGTAAGTTATCTTGTTCATCTGATGTCAAGTTTATATGGGAAGGAAATTGGTAAGCGTTGGGAAGATCTGTTGATGACTCCATGGACGCAGTGGGATTGGAGTCAATCACGAGGTCAGTTTCGCCAAATATGGGTCCAGACTGGCTGCGTTGTTTGGCTGCTTTAGTCCAAAGGTCAGACTTAATATCCATTTTGAAAGAAGCAAGTCCTCGTAAATTCTTTAAACTGAAGATAAACGCCTTTGAGCTGTTGATAAATCCGTCATTGCCTAACGAAAACAGGCAAGGCAAGAAACATGACTCGTCCCTCCCTTTAAATGAAGGGGTTGAAGGGGTTGCGGGGGTGGGGTGGTGAGAGGAGCTTAGTGATTGGAGGTGCGCTCGAAAATTTAATACAGAAGTTAGGATCTTGTTTGAAACAAGTTTTTTCTTTTGGCTGTTCGATTCAAGTAGGGGTAGTGTGGGTATCTAAACAAAGCACTAAACTTTGCAAAAAATTCTTAATTTGCAATAGCAACAATTTTTCTCCTTTCTCATACAGATTAAATTTTCTTTACAGCTTTGGCAGTGAGAGAGAAATTATTACGAGAAAAAAGATTTTAGTCGCATGTCTTCTTCCTCAAGTTTGTTTAACAGTGCGATTATAATAAGATTATGTATCAATGTTCCAAAGTGTCTTTGATATGAAAATCAGTTTGGACCAAAATACTCACCTCCCCAGCTTTTGTCAAGAAATCCACCGAATATGTTCTCTCGTACTCTTATAATTGTTACTGTTGGTCCTTTCCCGTCGCATGCCGTGTGAAAATGTTGTCCCTGCCAGCCGGGAAAAGCTTTGAAACAGCGATACCAGTTGCCTTCTCTGGAAATAGCACCATCCAGCAGAGTTCCAAGAAATGTATCATGTTCATCATTAAACCCAGCGATGTTAGTAATGAAGTGAACTGCAATAAGATACCAAGGCTCAAATTGGAATTCCAAAGGATTTCACGTTTGTTGGTTTTTTCCACGAAGGTGATCAGGAGTTTGGGAAAGATAATTCATTCGCTTCTAAATCATAAGCAGAAGTGAAATTCAATCTCCATCATACTTTAGACTTGTGAGAACCTTGCCAGCTTATCACAGGCTAAAGTACGTACAAGACTGTTCGAATATGACGAAGAAAAAGTGCGCAAGTTTTTCTGTTTTGGTTTTTTTAATAGAAATATGGATGACTAGAACTGCGGCAACACAGTGGTATATGAAATTTCTCGCCACCAGTCCACGCAGCCCAACTTTTCCTCTCGGTGGTAAGCATCCGACTACTGATACGCATATATTAAATAAACACCAAACTTACATTTATGTCGTAGCCAAAAACTCAGCGAAAAACCATGCTGACAAAGAGATGGTTCACTCAGACACTCTGATTCGTGGCTGTCAAAATCGATGAAATCTGACGCCGTTACGCTGGCCGCACCTTTTAGAGAATCCCAGTTCTCAGTTAGGAAGGTTCCTTTTTTACCAGAAAGACCATCATAACTCTGATTGGATACCGAAGATTTTTCGAAGTTCCAATGTGATGATTCTGTAAAGGTTTAACACAAAGTTAAATCCCTAATGAAAGCGCAACTTTTTGTATGCTGCTAGCTGGGAAATCTCCCTCCCAGGAAACTTTTTCGTACTTCGCTTATGCGAAAAGAAACTTCTCCCTTCCCTTGCTCCGTCTCTTACTATGGTTTTCACACTTCCCCTTCCCTTTCTAAAGCTAGCGGAGGAAGAGTAGGGAAGAGCTCTTTGGTTACTTACCTTGGAATTTACAGAGTGAAGTGCTGACTTTGGGCACATTTCCCTTCCGCCATAAATATACTTCTGGCCACGGCACGATATTTCCGATCAATGATGAACACGCATGCGCTATCTTCTCAATCTGAGACGTACTATTCATGTATTGATCCCACATTTTAAAGCCAGTAATGACGCCTCTGATCATTCCAAACTTCAAATAACCGTTTCCAGTGTTAAAATTACTGGATAGGCCAACTCCTTCTTCTTTCTTAACCCCGTCGGTGTAAAATATCCAGCTGCCATCTCTAGAGAACCTTGCAATGCACACGTGATGCCAATCATCATCAGCTATAACAGCATCGTAAACGGTGAAGGTCCTAGTGATCGATAATAGAAAAACATTTATAGCGAGCAAGATTGGGTTTGTCACATAAGTGGCCAGTCATCATTTATTACCAGGGGGGTGTGTGGAGGATTTTGGGCTGGTTCATTTTGTTTTCAGCGGAAACAGAGGAGGGATAAGTCGTTTCCGAGCTAAACTAACAATTAATGCTATACTATTAGAATAAAAACCTACTATATCTTTAAAGCTTCTTTTCTAGGATGCCGTCTCATTGAAAAGTTATAATGACGCACTTTACTTTTAAATTCACCTAAAGAAACTGTTGATCAGAGTTCACGGGAAACGCTGTTCAACTACGTAGCACCCTCAAAGGAAAACTCCTCTTCAAATAGTTAGTGCAACCGATTATACTGTGGAACAGCCGATTTATTCTCAGATTTCCACAGTCGGTACGAAGTAATATCATTTCGGGATGTACATCGAGATTGTAGATATCCAGGGGTCAACCCATATAAAGTTGTGTGCACCGTACTAGTGAGGTGGCTACTAGTCTTTGATGATTAAGTTTTGGCCACCCAGGTGAATCAAACGGAATTTTCAGTTTGTGAGTCCGGCCACAGCTAGAGTATTCGAGCTTCCTAGTAAGTCAAAACTTACATCGTATAGTTGTGCACTTGAAAGGCATAGGTGGCACTACTCCCGAAAGAGAAGCTTAGAACAACTTGATCTGGATATTGACGCAATGAGAATACTTCTGACCAGCTTGACGTTGTTTTGGTTTTCAACCACCAACAGGCTGTTACATCCTGAAGGTCAGTGATTCGGGGAAGGTATACGAAATCTTCTGGCCTCCCACTAAATACCAAGTCATATGACCAATCACGTTCTTTGGAAAGGAAAGAAAATAATGATAATAAAAAATAAAACAGTCTTTACATCAGGTTGAAATTAATCTAGAATTAATAGTGTACTTTGGATTTCATTTTTCTTCTATGCCAGCAAGCATCGAGGTAGATTTTCATCTTGCTCGGTGAAAAAAACTGAAGCTAATCGCCAATTTAAAAGTTTCGTAGGTAAGTCCAAGATAGCAGTGACCTTCATATCTCATTTGATGACATCACAGTCTTTCCATCGCCCTTGCTTTCCCTCCCCTCCCCTAACCATGTCATGATCGATAGCACTTATCGCACGTCTGTTAACCCATTATCTCCTGACATCAGTATCCATATTCTCCATACTATTCACTATACATTTCCCAAGGTGCTGACAAAGAGAGTTTGTTTAATAATCAAGAGCTGCTTTAGTTGGTGATCATTTCCTTTATTCTCATGACCTTAATGTTTGATCTAAGAGTGATATTGTGAGGAGAAATTAGATGATAGTCACTGACCCTCGCAGTAATGTGCACTACTTGAGCAGTAGTGAAAATAAGGCCTGAGAAAAATTCAGGCCTGTACGGGATTTGAACCCATGACCTCTGCGATACCGGTGCAGTGCTATTCATCACTTCACGGGTTTATTTGGAACCAACATAATAACCGGCTCCCAGTTGGCTTGTTAACTCAGTTGGTAGAGCACTGCACCGGTATCACAGAGGTCATGGGTTCAAATCCCGTACAGGCCTGAATTTTCTTTTCAGGCCTTATTTTCACTACTGCTCAAGTAGTGCACATTACTGCGAGGATCACTTTCATTCACGTCTTTATCCGCAGTTTAGATATATGACTTTCATATATTCCTAACCGTTTATGATATTCACTGTTGGGGGACAAAGGGTTAACAGCCATAACAGGAGAGAGAATTTGCACTCTTTTCTCTACCTTCGTGGCCACTGCGAACTCTAAACCTACCATTTTACCCAAATTATCTCTCTACACGTCCTATGCTATTCTACTAACTTACCTCTATGGGGCTTTAATTTCATCTCGGATTCCTTGAGAGGAGTATAATTCCCCTTCAAGTGATACCAAGTAATACCCGCATACCCATTTCCAGTGTAAAGACCATTCAAATTTGACCATTGGCAATCCTTGTACCACCAAGCCCCTTTACAAAATTGTGCACAGGTTCCATCGGAAAAGTCGTTGTCTCGATTCTTTGTGCTAAACATCATACCATCGTGTTGACCAGACAAGGAATTCCCCGCTGTGCCAGAATACTCGGCAAAATGTAAAACATAGTTTTCGTCCTCTGAGCCTACTTGAAAGGACTGATACGACGCATGCGCCGTCTTGTTTGCATGGTCTTTGAGCTCGATTAAAAGTTGTGAACTGTTTGAGGTGATTCTGTGAATGTTGTCATTTCCGAGCCAAAATTCAGAGGATAAGTCTCCAAAGCCAGTTTTGTAATCAGTCCAGTTCAGATAAAAGTCAACTGAACCATTCAATCTACGTTGGAAGACAGTCCACCCGCCTCCATTTGTTTTCTGGTCACAAAAAACGGAAAAAACATTGTTTCCATCTGGGCTGATGCTGTAAACGCCATTGTCAGTATGACCTTCGTGAAGAAGTTCCAAGCAGTCTCGCCCATGTACTACAAAGATACAAGCAAACCTCAGAGTTAAGTATCTTATTTCATGGTTACTCATACATCTATAACATTGTTACTCACCAATAGTCTGTGATGGAACGACTTTGAGAAAGCTTACATGTTCGAAAGTAACTTGTCACCATCATCTGCAACCTTCGACGCTTTGCACATGAAAGCAATGTATTATACAGTTGCATGATGGAGTATAAAAATAATTTTGTGACACAGGAGGAATGCTAACTTCTCTTATCGTAGATTAGCTTGTTGGATATAAAAATTCTATCGCACTCGCTGTTGCATTCAATTGGAAGACATAAGTCATTCAGTGGGTGAAAGCTTTTCAAGTTTTGTAATCACTGGTTTTAACTAAACACAAGTGGTCCATAATTTACAAGGCGCCAAAACAATGATAGTACTCACCCAGATGATTATATAAGGATAGAGCCAAAACACAAAGGCCCTGCAAGACACAACAAACGTATAGGCCAAATGTGGCTGGTTGGAACGCAAAAAGTAGGAAGGCAGTCTTGACACTTTAATAATCCGAGCTCCTTTGGTATCAGAAAATGTTTCTAACATAAATATTTATAGCATAGCTTCACTGAATAATAGAGATTTGTGGATTCTTATTGATCAAGCATTGGTACGTCATGCCATGCAATGCTCAACGAGGCACGAATTAAAAAAATTAGCAGTTTCCCGCTGCTATACTTTTTGCTAACGTTGTTGCTGACGATTTTGAGGACTTGAAAGATCTATCATATTTTTCTATTTTCAGCATCAGTCATGTTGAGTTTAAAGTCCTGTTCTTAGATACAAGTACATGACAACTTTATCGATTAAAGTCCGTGTTGATCATTAGCATCATGGCGTCGCCCAATGACGAAAAGGAAATTCAGAAAAATGGCAGAATATTGAAGATCAACGAAATTTTTGCATTTTAATTGTTGCTTGAAATCTTTAATCGTTTTTGTTCATAAGTGAATGGTAAAAATGATCCACACCGCGCTATGCCATATCAGCATTTCAAGTCTTCTTTGCCTACCACAAAAATAGGCCTCGTTAAATTTCTTATAACGCAGGCCCTTTCGCTTAAGACGTCAAATTATAATAAGACGCACACGTAGGGGGAGCTACTTTGGTGAATGTAACAATACACGCACAGCCATGTATAGGTAACACGACGTGTGCAATTTCACTTCAGCTGCAAACTTTCCATCGAGTTTGGCCACGAGATTTCAAACCTTTCAAGATTGTTTTTCCGTTCCACTCCAATTGAAAGAGACCTTTTGGAGCTCAAAATGAAAAAGGAAATATGCTAAACAATACTTGATTCGAAAGACAAGAAACTTGCACTTTTTCCGGCGACGAAATTAGCCTTGATGTTCAAGATAATTCATTCTTGAAATCGATGTGAATTATGGCTTGAAAGAGAAAACTGAGCTTGCTGACTCCAGTCGAGGCTTTGCGACTTTGGGGCTCCTTTTTAACTCGTGAATTGCGCGCATGCGCAAGAGCGAGTTATAGATACGATGTGGGGAATGGCATTCGCTCGCTCGCTCGCTCGATTGGTCGATTCCTGTAAACTTTTTTTAGATTTTAGGCTTTTGAGTGCATTTGATAGTTTTTGGCGCGCAATAAACAGACGAAATGGCGACCTTTGTTGCTAAGAATAGTGGTGGGGTGAAAAAGAAGCCAATGATAATCTTAAAAGAGTTTTTTTTTTTCGTTTTAGTTTCAACAAGCGGCGCCAGCGACTGGCAGGCATGCAAGGATTCACACTGAAATAACAGAACAACCTTCGTTTTTCATAAAATTGTAATTTACAATCCTTGAACTTGAAAACAATCCGAAGATTCATTGAAAATATCACTCACTGCGAAGCGCTCGGAGTTTACAGATGTTCAAAAGCTTTTTCTGTTATGGCGTGAGATTGAGGACAAAATTGATCATTACGTTTCGTCGCGTGTGTTTTTCGTGTGTGAAGCAACAAAAGATGCCGGCGACTGACGAAATTACAAGTTAACACGAAAATCAAATAACACCTAAACAAAAAATTTTAGCTACCGATTTTCAGTGAATTTTTAAAGAACAATTTTCTTTTAAGTTTCAAGACAATTTGAAAATGCAACATACATACAACGTACTAAAATGCGAAAGTTACACACCACAAAATTGATAAATAGGTCTGAAATGAAATTCTACGTTGCCTAGCACGTGACTTAAATCTACCCAGGCGGAGATCCAAAATGACGGTGGTAGGCTTGGCTTAGTTATATCACTCAAAACTCGTTCCCGTTTGTCTCATTTGATAAAGAGGGAATCGTTAATGTTTTCATTAAGACAGCATTGCCTTGATTTTCTAATATTTACAACGAAAGACAGTAAATTTCACTTTTCACCCGCATTTACTGCCAACCTTTTCTTTTGAACCAGAAACAAAAATGATAGACGTTTAAAACACATGACATCATCCACCTTGTCAAATGTAATAGCATGATCATTTCAATTGTAATGCCTTCTTATCCCAACGTTACTTTGTTTCTTTGCTACATTAGCGAACACTGAACTACTGCTCGTACTCTAGATATGACAATCAACCACAAAATTCCCTAAACCAGATAACATTAAACATAATCTAAAAAATCATGTGTCAATTCACGAGTTTGCTCACAGAGCACTTTGATTAGAAAGGTAAATATTATTTTCAAGTGTTAACATGTCCAAAAATAATTATTTAATATAAGATTTTGTTTTAAAATCGTACACTTTCAGAATTTTCAACACAAAGGTACTTAATTTTCTGGCCGTGAATACTAGTAAACGACGATTCAAGCAGGGTGAGTCTGTTTCGTACTCTAGAATCTAGGGTTGCTCTCCTGAGGCACCTTGAACAACTCGCACACTTCTCTCGTGCTCTGGAAACTTCCTGCGTGCATCCATATCTCGATATACGCACAACTAAAGGCACGAACCAATCATTTAATTTCAACTGATGATTTATTTCTCTAAATATTTATGGACTGTTTATCGGTCCATAAGCTGCCTAAGTGTGGAGTCGACCTAAATTTATCCTCAAGTTTATCACTAAAATAGGCCTCTCACAATACAGTCATTTCTTTTCCTAGTGCAATGTAAGAAATTGAAATTTATTCCTATTCTTAGGTCATCGTGCAACTAGAATTTTTTTGCAAAAAGTAGAGTAAAGGCTTAAGATTTTGATACTATTCTTTGCCAAAAGAAAGCCAGAATGATTAATAAAACAAAATCATACGAGACCAGCCTTACCAGCATATTTATGCAATGGTTCCTCATTCACGGTTTCGGATCGCAGTGGGATTAAAACTTTCTCGTTAAATTCTTACCACAAACATTAAGGTGGGTGAAACTTTTAGAAGAGCTGAATACGCTTTGTGCCATCGCTTAAAGACATGTTTTATCTTGCAGTGGCGCGTTTCTCGTTCACCTTCAAACACTGTTTCAATTCTGATAATTTTTGAGTTCAATATAAATCACCTGTCGCCTGGTTATGGCATTTTACTAATTTACCTTGTTGAATAATCTCGGGACCTCCTAGTGCGATGTTAATCAAAGCTAGTCTTTGACTAGTAATTACCTCAATTTGCCTTTATATGATTGGTTTGCTAGGTAGTTTGTTAGATTCGCTTGAAAATGTAGCTTTGCTGAATTTTCATGACTCCGACGAACAACTTGATCTGAATATAACATTACACCGGCAGAATAAATAAAGGGACTCAATTTTTTCCCTTGGTTTTAAATTAGATTTGTTGTTGCATAACAATAATTTATCTTTTACCCTTAGTACTTTCCTCAATGTTTATTCTTTCCTTCGCGTCTTTAAAAGTTATTTCACGTTACCATGTTAAATCCTCTAGCCCATGCATAGATCAAAATGTTCGTAACGCTTTCATCCTCCAACACGGATGGGAATTTACAGATCTGAGTACAGTCAGGAGTGTAGTTCTTTTCCTCATTTTTGTTCCCACCGGTCGATAACCGCATAGTTTTGGTGACTTTGTGGGCGTATAGACTTTTAAGAGTGCAATTCAGAGTCACCTTAAAAACAATTGAGGAAACCGTTTTGACAATGAGGTATGCGATTTTCAAGAGTGTACTAGAGCACGCGTTGGAAGGGAAATCTCAATTCACCCTGGATAACGTAAAATAAATATCTGGCTCTTAAACTAAAGGCATCTATGTCAAACTCTCAGCAAACTTTTGAACATGAACGCAGGCGTGCATCACAACCAGATATCAAATTAAGCGTTGTCAAGCGTGCCAGATGTCACAATCGAGAATATTAAACAAATAGAGGAACAAAGACTTTTGAATCATTCCTGAGTTGTTTATCACAATAAAGTTAAAATGCCACTGGGGTGAGAACAGTAGCACTTATGAATCCAATTAATACATTGATGCACCAAATCTCAGGAAAAGCAACATCACAATGTAGCTCCTCGAAAAATGTTTTGAAAGATAAGCCTTTAGCGATGACATATCTATTTCTGCCGAAACTACTGGTAAGTGTGGAACAGCCAAGTCATAGAAGTTTTATGAGATAAGCTAACTACAAAATCTTTCCTAATTCCTTTGTTTTCATGAGTTTTGAAAGTTTGATTACAACATAGAAAGTACTTTGAAATCAAAGAAGCTCACTTCAAACTTTATCATTCCGATTTATATTCGTAGATTGTGAATAAACTTTGAAGACCAAAAGGTGCCTAGTTGTCCAAAAAAGAAAAAAGAAAATGTTAATATCAATTTACTGATGATTCTCGTAACAAATCCAAAAAATATCTTGTTCCTTTGAATTATATTAGGATTGTTTCATTCGACAAGTCCTTATCCTTCATTTCCAAGAGTCATGATTCTCTGTCTTCATTTCATAATGAGGGCTTTCACTCTTTAATGAACATAATTGCCGACGACAGTGAAGACTGTAGTTAAGAATATCTCACATGTACATAAAGGTCGTCTGATTTTTGTTGGTAGTGTAAGAAAAGTTGCTGATATAACTTTTCCCAAAACGGAACCATTGTTATTTCGGGAAAAAGAACTTTTTAAAAGGAGAATCTACAGAAATGATATGTGGATATGGTGGATAGTTTAAAATTTTTTTATTCGATCCTGCAGATTTCAAAAAGTTTATGAAAGGATCAAAACGTGCAGTGGCAGGGGATTTATTGTTCTTCGAGAATCATATTACGAATGTTTGCATAACAATGCGCGAAGACATAAATTTTTAATTGATTTTAGCAATCTTTATAGATATAAATTTTTTTCAAATCTAAGAATTTTTTATATTTACTACCTAGAATTGACTTAGCACAGGTAACTCATGGCTGTTCTTCGTTTATTTTGCGCACCGTAATTCTTAAGCTAGATATGATTCATTGGTTTAACATAGAAAAATGTATCATGACTTATCTTCAAAGTAGAGAGAAATAATTAGGCGTAGGGGTGACCTTGGCTGTGAAATCAAAAGTCCAAAAAGTAGTGTGAAACCTCTCAATCATTTTCAGGCTGCAAATCTTTTTCAATCATTTTTAATCAGAAGTGTCACATCGATGGCAGTGTTGTTGTTTACCAGGATATATTCAGAATGAATGTAAGAGTGTTTGAGATACTGCAGGCATCCAGCTGTTTTTTTCCCGAGACCCAACACGTATTCTACATGCAAATGAATCTTTATACGACAAAATTTATTCTTTGAAGTATGGTATACAGGAAGACAGTACTTTTTACTTCAACACAAACTACGGTTATCCGCTAGACAATGATGTGGTAATTTGAAAAGAGTATTTTTTACTTACAAAGTCACCGGCACGTGACGCTTGGAAAAAAAGAGCTAAATAGAAAACTCTGATAAAATTTCTATTCATTTTGATGAAATATTTGTTTTTTGCCATAAATAAACAAATGCTGATCTTGAGGTGCCACGCTCGGTTTGTTCCATCTATCATGTAAACAGTTTATAAGTAAATTGGGTAATTTAGTGTTAACAACTGAGTGGACAACGTAAATTAGCCACTGTAAAGAGTGAAAAGGCTGACGTTGCGAGCGTTAGCCCTTCGTCAATCGCTCTCACGAAGGGCTAACGCTCGCAACGTCAGCCTTTTCACTCTTTACGGTTACTAATTTACGTTTTCAACTCAGTTGTTAACACTAAATTACCTGCTATACTCTCCCACCGACGCAGCACCACAGTTTCTTTAAAAATTACCCACTTTATTTAAAGGGGAATTAGTTGCAAACCCCTCCCCCCCCCAAAAAATTGTTAGAATGGGAACTTTTTAAGTCAATAGCTGTCATAAGATGACAGAGCAATAGGGGACACGTTTCACATTTGAACCTACGAAATATAAAGGCCCCTACACGTCATAGAGTCTTCGTGGCTCAGTGGTGGGACTTTGGAGCACGAAATCCTAGGGGCTGAAGTTCGATTCCTCGTGTAGACTCAGAATTTTTCCCATGTCCCTCGGTCCGAGACGAGACGAAAAAACATCTCTCCGTAGTAACAAACTATTTGTAAGCAGCTCAGACAAGGTTGAGTTGATTAAAGTTTTACCAATGGAGAACACATCGGATTGGTCCATTTAGACTGAAATAGGTACCGTATCATTTGTAGAGTGAGTCACACAAGCACATTTATTTACATATCCTAACGGAAACGACCTTTTAATGTTTTTTGCAGGACCCTGGCCTTTTTATTGTAGTTATAGTAGTATTTCAAGCCATTAAGACTGCTCAGGCGGGTAAGTTCAACAATTGATGTCATTTCTAATGAAATCAGTCTTTTTTAACTCACAGATAAGTAGTGATGGAGCAATTTAGAACTAAAAGTAAAAAAATACATAAAAGAAACAATACTTACCAATACTTGTTAAAATTAACAAAAAACAATATAGTTACAATGCCAACACTGCCCACAGTATTTGTTCTCTTTGGTTATAAGACAATTTTCCATAGGAAGTAGAAGTTACCAAAAGTTTTGACATTACTTTATTGTATCTGTGCATAGACCATTGCCTTCAATTGAAATTTTGATGTCTAGAAAAGCCAAAGAAGTGTCCGAAATTTCCCACGTGTATTTCAGAGCCGGGTGAAAGGAATTGACGGTGGTTATGAATTAAGTGCCACTCTCGCTAAGAGCGGTCCTCTCGACTTCCCGTCGGAGAAAAGTTTTCTTTTATTTTTTGCCCGTGAAAAGGGTTTAGGACACATGTTTCAAAAATAGTATAGTTGTTCTCCAATTCTCTTTTTTTGCGTCGCCACAAGCCAAAAATGATTTTTGGCCAGACCACCCCAGTGAACAGCGATCGAAAGTGTCAATTTCAAAGATTTTGTCCAGCGCGCAGCGACTGCAACAATGTAGCTCACGGAATTCTATCTTGCTACAAGTTACAAGGTGTATTCAGTTAGTTCACAGACAAAATATGGAAACTTCAGCTGAAATATTTTTCATACCAGCGTGATCAGAGGAGATCCTTCTCTTCGACCTTAATTTGCATATCAAAAATTCACTACTTTGTACGAAAGAATTCTCAAAATGCAGGCGTTAATCGGGCCGAAAAAGCATATCAGTGCATAGTTTATACACCAATGAGGTCACGGATTGCCTCAAATCCGCGGGTATATCTCTAGCTTCCATCCACCAACTTCTTAAAAACAACGCAAATCCATGTGTTTGCTCAATTGCGCTCGTGTCAAAGATCATTTGCATGATTTTTGGAATTGACCAAGATCTCCTTTTGACAGTTCAAAATTCGTTCGTTTATCTTTTACGTTGAGGATTTTAGGGTTTCGCAGCAACTGAATGGAGATTAGATGCCGAGTTGTCCTAAAACGTTGCGTAAACGTGATCGGTCGTAACGCTTGCGCGCTTGCGTGACTTACAAAGTAGACAAAGGTGATCGGAAGGCGCCTTCTCGATAATTTACGTTGAAATATCAGTTCATGAATTATGCACAGTGTGGAGAAGATCAAAATTAAAGAATAAAATTTGGCACTCTGGTCATAACAGACATATCGCGTCGCTTAAAAGGACACAAAAACAAGTTAAGATAGGTTACAGTGTTTAGATTTACAAAACAACACGCATACACTCTGAAATAATTCTTGCAGTTTCTCCCGAGATTTAGTATACGGAACCCGATGAACTAACCCTCCTTTCCGCAGATTTGTTTCCATAACTAATGATGTTACGCTCTTATGGACCACAACGGTTTTGAGCGACAAACTCGACACTTCTCTGCGACCATCAAAATCAACTGGACAAACCCAGCTTGATATATTGCGTGACGTGATTGTACAAATCTTTCTTCTTGCCATATGGCCTGTTTCGCAGGTTCTACAAATTGAAACCAAAATTAGTTAGTGTAACGAATTAGAATCGAAAGTCATTAAAATGGACTGAATTGCATTTTAACGAGAATTTCAACTTTTAAAAAGGTTTACTTGATTCATGGAAAGCAAAGATTGGAGTGGCTTTGGATATTTAAGCCCAGATTTCTCTCCTGGGACGACGTATCGAGTTATTTGTAGTACTATCAGCTATCCAGCGAAATCCTCGATTACAAGTTAATTTTGTTTCGTTCCGGTCAGTTTGACCACGATATGGAAAAAGATCTAACAGTTATTGGTATGTTCTAAACATCTGAACACTTTAAGAAACATTAGAAATGCGGTGGAGGTACATGTTAACAGCCACAGCACAAGGGAAAATGTGACTGACAGGAGAAGTTTTTGAAGTTTTCGGAATTTAAGTTGTAAGGCTATTATTTAACTAAAAATTGGCTCGTAAGTGCCCATCTGGGCTATCCGCAATAGCAGACAAAACCAGAATTCTCTTGACAAAATCAAAGGACAAATTGTGTCATGACAAATTTTTGTCTCGATTTTTGCATCTGCTTTAAACTTCAAAACTGTCAAATTTCGTTAGAGCTTGATCTGCTCATGAGACCAGCTGGCATAGTTTACCAATGGACTCAAACTCCAGTTTCAGAATTCATCGGACGTCGTTTCAAAGCTTTAAAATCCAAGAGTTTCGCGACAAAAAAAGTTAATGCCTTCCAGGTAAATTCTAGTGAGTTCAATAACAAGCTGGTGGCAGCTTTTACGACAAATGGCGTTGAAAACTCAGTCTCCTTTCACTGCCTCACATTCTTCTTTTTGCTCTGGATGCTAAAAAAACTTTTACTACATTTCCAGTGTCCTTTCAGGTGTTCTGGTGTTTAGAACATACCACTAACTGTTTTATTTTTTTTCAAATCAGGGCTGAAATACCCAAAGCCACTCCAATCTTTGCTTTCCGTGAATCAAGTAAACATTTAAAAGATAAAATTCTCATTAAACTGTAAAATTCTTCAGTCCATTTGAATAACTTTCGATTCTAATTTCGTTACATTAACTAATTTTGGTTCCAACTCGTAGAACCTGCGAAACAGGTCATCTGACAAAGAGAAACGTCTGCACGTTTACACCTATTTTAACTTGTTTTTGTGTCCTTTTAAGCAACGCGATATGTCTGTTATGACCAGAGTGCCAAATTTTATTCTTTAATTTTGATCTTCTCCACACTGTGCATAGTTCATGACCTGATATTTCACGGAAATTAATGAGAAGGCGCCTTCCGATCACCTTTGTCTACTTTGTAAGTCACGCAAGCGCGCAAGCGTTACGACCGATCACGTTTACGCAACGTTTTAGGACAACTCGGCATCTAATCTCCATACAGTTGCTGTGAAAACCCAAAATCCTCAACGTAGAAAATAAACGAACGAAGTTTGAACTATTAAAAGGAGATCTTGGTCAATTCCAAGAATCAGGCAAATGATATTTGACACGAGCGCAATTGAGCAAACACATGGATTTGCGTTGTTTTTAAGAAGTTGGTGGATGGAAGCTAGAGATATACCCGCGGATTTGAGGCAATCCGTGACCTAATTGGTGTATAAACTATGCACTGATATGCTTTTTCGGCCCGATTAACGCCTGCATTTTGAGAATTCTTTCGTACAAAGTAGTGAATGTTTGATATGTAAATTAAGGTCGAAGAGAAGGGTCTCCTCTGATCACGCTGGTATGAAAAATGTTTCAGCTGAAGTTTCCATATTTTGTCTGTGAACTAACTGAATACACCTTGTTACTTGTAGCAAGATAGAATTCCGTGAGCTACATTGTTGCAGTCGCTGCGCGCTGGACAAAATCTTTGAAATTGACACTTTCGATCGCTGCTCTCAGGGGTGGTCTGGCCAAAAATCATTTTTGGCTTGTGGCGACGCAAAAAAAGAGAATTGGAGAACAGCTAAACTATTTTTGAAACATGTGTCCTAAATCCTTTTCATGGGCGAAAAATAAAAGAAAACTTTTTTCTGACGGGAAGTCGAGAGGACCGCTCTTAGCGGGAGCGGCACTTAAATGAGCTCTTTGGTAGAGGAGGAAGCGCCGATGCAATCGTCAACGTAGCGACCGTAGAGTTCAGGTTTGGGGCCGTGGTGTTGACTAAAAAATTTGTGTTCGCTAAAACCTACGAATAGATTGGCGTAGCTAGGTCCCATTTTGGTACCCATGGCTACGCCATCAATTTATTTGTAGTAGTTGCCACCGAATGAAACGTAATTGAGTATTAGTACTAGTTCGGCTAGACCGGCGTAGTGTTTCAGAGCTCGGTTCCTTAACAGTGCGTAGATCGAAAAAAATGTTTTAGGGTCCGGAGACTATCGTTTGATCTTAGAAGTGAACAGTCCATGTCTGATTGGCTGTGGCAATAAATTTGCTTCAGTGCAAAGAAACGCATTCATCCACGACATGCATTTGATAGAAAAATCTCGTTTTCCAGATAAATGGTGAGGTTTTTAGAACTTCTGCTGCTTCTGAATGCTTCTTATCATCTAGAACTATGTGTCGACTCATTTCTCTTTTGTTATTTTTCGAAATCTGTAGAATGTCTTACACCTCTTGGCATGGAGAGTGGGCAAATAACAGACGGGCAGGTCACTGCTTCTTCATATTTTAATGGTGATGATAGATATGCCCCCAAGCATGGAAGACTCAATAAAGTTAGTGGGTCATCAGGAAGCCTTGGAGCTTGGGCAGCCGGTCAAGAAAATATCCATCAATGGATTCAAGTGGATCTAGGGGTACAGAATATGGCCGTTACACGCGTTGCAACCCAAGGAAGAAATAACGATGAAGAGAGGGTGAAGTCTTACAAATTGCAGTACAGTAACAATATGGTATATTTTCAATACTACAGGGAGGCAGCATCTCCTTTAATAGATAAGGTAAATATAACTTCCTATTAACCGAGCGTAGGGGCCGCACTGGGAAATATTGGCTTGAGGTCGGGGCACTGCGGACCGAGCTAAGCGGGGTTTCTCAGTACGGCTCGAGCCAGAATGATTACTAAGTAGTTAATCGCATGACACTAGGACCAAGCTTATGTATATTGAATTCGTCGGTTTCGGTGAATAAAAATTCACAGCTTATGACCGTTACTGTGAAAACGGTCCGTATGAAAAAATCCCGATTAAGTAATAAGAACCAACCAAAACGCTCGGATTGACCTCAGAACTACGTTGCCATATAATAACTGCACCTCATCCGATGGTTCAACGTATAATATGTGGATATTCTGGAGATATCTGGCGAGCAATGAACGACATGTCCACTCGTCCTATATGACGATCATGACCTAATTTGGTAAAATCATATCCTACCATAACGTCTGGATTATTAAAATATACAATACCGTTCAGTAAGACTTCTTTGTGAATTATCAAAGACCAAAAGAATCACGCAGACGACATATTTTCCTTAACAACACCAACAACAAAACTAGAAAAATAAATTATACCAACTAACTGAATCCAAAGATCGAAATTGACCAAGCAAAATGCAGCCAACCAGGCGTACTACTGATAACGACTTCTGTTCAAGTTGTCAAATCGTTAGCCACCGTCACCGGAAACGATCCTTTGAGAGGCTACTCACATTAGGACTTTAACAAGATTGACATCATTTTATTTCACTTCTAGCGTGTCCTGCTAATGTAAATTTGACACTTCAGTCGAAGTCTTTTGAGTGAACTCGTACGACAGAAAAAAGCGAAAATCAAGAAAATCAGAGAAAAATAAAGATGGAAATTTTTAGAAAAACCAAAAGAGTGACATTGATAATGCACCGATTTTCAATACGCTCCTCTTGTGGAAGGACAAGTGAAAACGTAGGCTTTAAAAAATTTTGACGAAAAATGCGTCACACGATGCTTTCATCTGCATATTTGTGGGTTCAAGTTTGGAAGATGACGCATCAAAAGGTATGAAAACGCAAAAACAACAAAACGCAAACGCTGGTGTAGATGAAAATACGCTGCTTTGTCTTGCTTAAGACAAAAGTGGAAACGTTTGAAAATGCATTAATGCGGTAAAGGCCTAAATCATTATTAAATAAAGTCAAAATTGGCTCTAAAATATGGCCTTTCTCTACTCAGGTCTTCGATGGAAACAGAGACAGTAACACCGTTGTTTATCATGACTTGAATCTCCCAATCAGTGCTCGCTATATCCGTTTCCGACCCACATCATGGTTTTACTGGCCGTCGATGAGAGTTGAACTCTATGGCTGTCCACAAGGTACGTTGAAAGGCTTACAATTTATTTAGGTAAGAGTAGAAACGCAAGTTAAGCGCACACATTTAATCCTAATTATACACACGGCATAAAAAGAGATGCATCCGATTTCCAAGCCTACAATGTCGAATGTGGTTCATTGTTAATTATTATATGAGTATATACACATTCAGCCTAATTGATAACTTAAGCAATATGATTGACTTGCTATCATGTTTGGATGAATGGTATTAACTCCCTAACGAGTAAATATAGGTTTAGAAACTAGAAAAACAATCGCGAGATAAACTCGCGGTTCGCTTATGAAGCTGTCCCAAAATTTTCAAATACAGTTCTCAACGCTAGTCTATATCATTTTATGAATAAGAGTTTCTTCGCCATTTTACGGAATTTCACTCTTCTTCGAAGCCGCGTATCTAGATAGAAACGAGAGAACCCTTCAATGTTTGAAACGCCTCGTTGAATACCTGAAACTCCTGTAAAACATGTTGCCACTGAATTCTAGAATGTAAAGCAGCCCTGGGCATGGAAAACGGTAAAATTCTGGACGGACAAATCAGTGCCTCTTCAGAACACAGCAGCTCTCTTGCCGCTATTCATGGCAGACTGCACTATCAGGGGCCGCAAGGGAACGATGGAGCTTGGGCAGCTTCCACAAATGATTTCCATCAATGGCTCCAGATTGATCTGGGCAGTCAGTTCTTCAAGGTGAAAGGTGTTGCAACACAGAGCAGACAAAACGTGATGCAGTATGTTACGAAATACAAACTGCAGTACAGTAACAACGGCCTTAATTTTAAGTTCTATAGGGAAGAAGGTAGCTACGAAAACAAGGTACGATTAAAGGCTCTCTCATAAAAAAGATCGTATTCAATAACGTAACATATTATAACTGATGAGACTGTCCCACTAATAATGCCATGCGTTCATTGATGAGTAGTTCGTGGTGGTTCCACTTGTGTCTTAATTTCAGACATGTGAATTTACCAATCCTCTTCTTTCCTGGATTTGATCAAGAAAACCCCGAGAAATATCTTTATTAGTATATTAATCAAGTCCTAAGTTCCCTGTTATTTGAACATTCAAACGAAATTTCTCTAGAAACACTCTTGAGTGGTATTACTCCATGTGTTAGAGAACGTATTTTGTAATACTCTTTTTTCAAGCTTCAATGAAGGAGATACAGGATCAATCATATAATACTTTGTATTTCCCCGCAGGGTTCTTGCATAAGCTAAATAAAATAATTATGATCTGGCATTACATATTTTAAAAAAATGACTCTTTCGATTTAAATTGGCGACACTAGTGACGTTAGTGCATCATCCCTTTAACACTGAAATCCTTACATGGCGTAATGGTTAACTTTTATCAATTTACCGTCTTAGCTCTTTATTGGAAACAGTGACAAGAACAATGTTGTATCACATGACTTAAACCCGCCAATCAGAGCACGCTTTATTCGATTTCGACCTAGAGAATGGTTTAAGCACATATCGATGAGAGTGGAACTCTACGGCTGTCAAGGTATGGTGTGAGATCTCATTCTCATAAGCTGCTGAACACAAACATCTAATGTTCTTTTAAACGGTAAATTCATGATTGTAAATACAGTGGACTGTCTTCATAAAAAAAACTAGCCTTTAAAACAACCACATTGATAAAAGGAGCACATTTTGTACCGTTTCCTTTCTTTAAAACACCGTAACGTGGCGCTGGGTCTTTCTTTGCTGTTGTTGTTGCTTTTTTTTCAATTAGAGTTTTGTCTTAATAGAGCAGCAACCAAGATAAACGGAAGATGATTCATAGAAATAGCATGAACGAAAGATTTCATCTGCATGCTTGAGGTCCAATCACACCGTTCATGCCGGCAAATGTGTGGTCGAAAAATAGGGAAAAATGGTACTGGGAAGTGCCACAGCAGTACACATGGTCACCAATCTTCAAATTTTGAAAGATTAATTTAAAATGAAATGGTTTGGAAATACACTCCGGGAGCCTCACCTTTTCTGTCCTCGAATGGAATCTACAGGGTTCCAGAGGAACAGGCTGTCCAAAGCAGTTTAGGAGGCACACTTTTCAAGATGAACTCGACAAAAATAACATCACGTGGAGAGAGGCGGAAAGAACGACCAAAAATAGAATGCCTTGCACTCCACAGCAGGAGCGAAGATGGTCTAATTTTATCTACTGAGATAAGCGCAAGGAGGGGTACCCAAGAGCTTTACTAGCGTCATCTATGATCTTAAATCATGTTTGTTTTTTCAAACTTTCAGTGTGTCGAGATGGTCTTGGTATGGAAAGTGGTGCAATAACTGGCGGCCAGATCAGTGCTTCTTCTGAATGGGATGCGAATCATTCTGCTGCACAAGGCAGATTAAACCTTCAACCCAGCAACGACTTTCAAGGATGTTGGTCAGCTGCCTTAAACGATGGGAATCAGTGGTTAAAGGTCGATCTGGGAACTGTCTACATAGCTGTCACTCGTGTGGCAACACAGGGAAGAAATGGTACTAGCTATCGTCAGTGGGTGACTAAGTACAAACTTCAGTATAGTGACGACGGCGAAAACTTCAAATACTACACGGAAGAAGGACAAAATACTCACAAGGTGAGACACATCATTGCAGTTTTCAATTTAAAGTCAAAGGAAATGAAGGATTGCATTGATTTTTCTCTGTGCAACCACTCTCAGCCAATCGCCATATGCGCATAACTGAAAATCAATAGCGACTTGCTCATTGGTGACAGTTTCTGGCGCTGTAGGGAATTGTGATTTTCCATTTAGTTTTCATCTCACTTTGTTACTTCAGGTATTTACTGGAAACACAGACCGCGATACAGTTGTGTCACGTGATTTATATCCACCAATCAGGGTTCGTTACATTCGATTTCGACCTGTTTCCTGGGAAGGTCACATATCCATGAGGGTGGAACTCTATGGCTGTCAAGGTAATGTACCGATTGGCTAACGTGGAAATAATATAAACTATTTCGAAGTATGGGAGGCAATCCCTGACCCCCTAGTTACTTCATATTCCTACTCATTCCTTTTCGAAAAGAAAAACAAGGCAAAACATATAACTACAGCTGGGACTGAGCTGGCTTGTGAAGTTGCAAAGAACTAACCGTGAATTTCCCAAAGCGCACCTCCCTAGCTCCAAGATCAAATCAGCATAAGTGTTCTATAAAGCCTTTAAAAATGCATTAACACCAACGTTTTGTTATCAATTTTACCAACCTGATTGTCTAGAGTGTCAAGAGTCATTAGGAGTGGAGACTAAAAAATTCCTGACGATCAGCTTACTGCTTCATCGAAGCTGAATGACAATCTAGCTCCTAAATTTGGAAGACTCTACCTGGAAGAAAAGCGGCCTCATCAGGAAGGTTCTTGGGCGGCTTTACACAATGATACCAACCAGTGGCTTCAGGTTGATGTGGGGTCATACTATGTTAAAGTAACACGCGTGGCAACACAGGGACGAAATGGCAGCGACCAATGGGTGACTCAATACAGACTGCAGTATGGTGATGATTTAGCAAACTTGCAGCGCTACAAGGAATACAATCAAGACATTGAAAAGGTGAGCAGGCACAGTTATGACTGGATTCGATACCAAATTTTCAAAGGCAAGATTATAAGAAATGCGTGGGATAATTTTAGGAGAATCGATCTCAGAAGTGAAAAAGCTATTAGTTTGCCGCTTTCTCGCTTATTTTTAAGCATTTTGTTTAGGTATCACAAGATGTGAGCGAGCGGGGAAAATGGGTATTAACAAGAATTGATATCGCAGAAAAGTACCTTCAATATTTCCTCTTCTCCTTTAAAGGAACCCATTTTACAGCGTTCTCTCTTACGTAGGTTTTCGATGGAAACACAGACGCTGACACTGTTGTATCACATGACCTAGTTCCACCAATAAGAGCTCGCTATGTCCGTTTTCTCCCAGGAGGTTGGCATATTCATATATCAATGAGAGTGGATTTATATGGATGCGAAGGTATTTTACAAAGGTCTAAATTTCGTTGCTCCTTAAAGGACACTGTAATTATATTCGTAGAATACTACTATGATATTCACACAAAGTTCGCTTGACTCCCCAAGAAACCTTCAACGATAGCTCAGTCGACCAAACACATTGGAATTTTTTTTTTTTGCGTCTCAAGGGATCGGTGATCATGTGAAATTTTTAACCTCAACCATTTTTGTGATCACAAAAATACTGTCAGCATAACTGCACTATTAAATTGTCCATCCACAGAATGTCAAGAAGCTCTTGGAATGGAAAATGGCGTAATCCTCGATGAAAAAATTACTGCTTCCTCTCAGTATGCTGAGAGGACTGGCCCAGCTCAGGCACGACTTTACATTGAAAACACATTCGGGACAGGAGGTTGGCTGCCAACCCTTCAGGATGCCAATCCATGGCTCCAGATTGACTTGGTCAGTCAATACCGAGTAACACGTGTCGCTACTCAAGGTCGCTATTATGATGTATTATCAATATGGGTAATAAAGTACAAGCTGGCATACAGCAGCGAGGGAGAATACCTCCTCAAATACTACAAGGAAGAGGGCCAAACAACTGAGAAGGTGAAAATCTTCATTGCTATCTTTTAAATGAATGATGAACCTTTCTCAAAACAATTGAACAAAATTGAAAAATATATCCTAGGGACAATATTATCCTGGTAGGGAGGTAGGCGATCATAGTACTAACTGAACATTTCAGCCATTATGAAACGTCTGCACATGTGCGAACGTTTTAATGGCGCGAAGGGTTTCAGAACAAAGTGGTTTCACTGGAGGCATAAACAATCACACAGGCATGTGACTCGAGCTGTTTGAAAATAACTTAAAGCTGTGATAGATTTCCTCAAGCGAAACAGAGGGGGCAGCACCAAACCGCGTTAAATCAGCGACAGAAACGCAGTAACCGTCAAAATTAAAGAAAGCTTGAAAGGAAGATACGATTAAGTCCTTGAGCTACTGCACTTATTTTTTATTCAAGCTTTCGCCGATCTACGGTATATCGTCAAGGAATGTATAAGAAATTTTCAATGCGTGATACAAAAGATAAATAGGTGATACGAGTCGGATCACCCCTGTCAATGAAATTGCTACCGAAGGACAATTTGTAATGTTTGTTAGGAGATAGTTCAATACAACCGGTTCTTTTTTCAAGCAACCAGCAGGAAAATCTTGGATAAAGCATTAAGCATGTGCTGGCCACGAATTCTTGTTATTGTGTCCACAATTTACATTTCTTTTAAGTGATGATTTCACTATTTTTTACTTTAATCATAAACAAAGGAATTTGATGCAAACACAGACAAGAACACTGTTGTCTTCCACGAGTTATACCCAGGAATCACCGCGCGTTACATACGTTTTTACCCAACACAATATAAAACTAAGGTCTCAATGAGAGTGGAGCTTTACGGATGTCCAGGTACTGTACAGAACGGTTCTTTTATATGAGGAACTTAATTATACAGGCATTTTGATTGGTTATTACTTGTGATCCTTTGGAAGACAGACGCAAAAATGACATTAACATTTAAATGGATTTCGTGTTGCCGTGCGCCTGTTCATCAATAAACCATAGAGGAGCTCAGATTAAGAACATCTACAATCTATTACTGAACAGCCGGATGGCAAAATGCAATCTTGTTGTTTACTGTTATCCACTTCAGTTTCAGTTTTACAAAAACTCATGTTGCCGTCCGTCAGCTCTGCAATAAATCACAGAAAACGTCAAAATATGGAAAGAACAAATTAGTGGTACACGAGGTACAGCCGCGTATTCATCATGACGCTTACTTTGATCGGCTACTAAACGGACACACGGCGAGATACGTAATAATTTAAAGAATAACGAAGCAAAATTTTGTTATTGGTGACCTAAACTATGCGTTTGTCCTCTAATAGATTATAGAAATAACCAATCAAAATGCGATTCTCACTTCGTATTATCTTACGATTAAATTTATCTGCTATGCCACCGAGAAAAAGATCACTTGATTATTGGCCGAAAGAAATGAATGGCTAAGCACTGATTAGGAATGAAGGCCTAGCCACTGTCTTTTAAGTTATTCTTTAAATCTCAGCCATCACTGTCAGTGGCACTTTAGTAATCGGTAAAATAACTAGACAAAGTTGAAGTTAAAAACTTTGTGTCACACCTTTCAAGTCTGTCCAATACCCACTAACTGATACGATTGGAAATAACGTTTGCCGATACGTTCGAATCGACAAATCGTGAAGATCGATTAACGACCGGTAGTCGAATCGTATAATGCATATTATTGGTAGGTCTTATGGTGACAGTTGTGGGTATAGGGTACCCTTTACGACTCGTACACGTCACACTTTACAGGAGTATTAGAAAACACTCACACCTATAGCACACTGACGAAGCGTCGTTCGGATGATCTTACGTTATCTAAATGACAAAATTTTATGTATTAACTCGTTATCTGTTGAAGACCATGACGGTTATATGATTGCTTCATTATTTCAAGATTGTCAAGTGGTAGCGTATTACTCAATTAAAAGTCCCAGATATCCCAAAGATTATCCAGGAAATATGGATTGTGTCTACGAAATTCCCATTCTTCATTACAAGGCCCTGACATTCACCTTTCAAGATTTTCACCTTGAGGAAAGTTCGTTTTGGTAAGTACAAACGCAGAGGTTGCGGTGAACTAGCATTTTTAAAGTTTTAACTCTAATCCTTTTCTTCTGTAGTTCTACAGATTACCTGAAGATCTCTAATGAGAAAAACCAAACATTTGGCACGTTCTGCGGGCAAATCGCATCACAGGCTATCACTGTGACTGGGGAAAAAGCAATCGTTGCATTCCACTCGGATTACGCTCTTCACAGAAAAGGATTTCGGATATACTTCACAGCAAGTTAGTTATTATTTAGCCTCATTTTCAAGTTTCTATTTTAAAATGTGTGGTCGCAGGAAGCGAAAACGTCAAAGTAGAATATAAGGCCTAAACAATGGAGGTTTAACAAGGGATCTCAAACTGAAAATCTCGCCGCCAGGTGATCGCTTTCCCGTTTTTAATTACCTGAGTAGTTTCCTTGGTTTATTATCTTTCAGTCTGTGAGCCAGTCGTGAAAAATACATTGAGAAGTCCTGGATATCCAAGTAACTACACAGGAAGACATGATTGTGTTTATAAAATTCCTATTCCAAGACGCAGTGCGATGAATATTTCCTTTATCGATTTTTCCTTGGAGTTTCATAATTCTTGCAGGTAACTGTAGTTTGTTGGGTTGTCAATGAACAAGAAGCCTATATAGGAGTATGAGAAACAAGCTCGTGATTTTCACATCAAAGGAGTAATCCATCAATCCATCGAACCCTCCGCCCTTCCGCTCGCTCTTCCACACGTCTTTCCGTCAATTCATTCATCCATCCATAGTTCTTTCTTTCTTTCATCCTTTCAGTCAGTCAGTTAATCAATAAATATAAATCAATCAATAACAATCGATCCAACGACCGTTCAGTTAAATCAGCGTTGCGAGAATCATTTCGCTTATCAGAATTCATCGGCATTTTCTTTAATCGCATCAATCAATGTGAAGAATGGAAAGACGTAAACTCCCTCGTACAGAACTGCAAAATTTTCAAACACCTTCATCGAGGCTTAAACTCGGATCTTTTGGTCCACATTCCTGCCAACTGATAATTGGACCACAGATGTCGTTCTGAACTTAGAAAAGTGATAAGGAACTAGCAAAAGGAGTTCGGAGCAACAATGCACATCTGGGCTCAAAATCACCGTTAGGAATACATTGTAATGGTGTTACAATATGATCGGGATCACGCTCAATTAGAGATAATTTAAAACGTCAGAAGCTCCTTGGGCCTGCATAAACGTTAATAAAGTCTTTCTAAGGGTAAAACCGTCTTCTTTACTTCTTTGTAGCTACGATTATCTAACGATTGCTAATGATACCAATCATGTTTTTGGAAAGTTCTGTGGCGAGAAGACTGGGAAAACGTTTATTGTAACCGGTCGGTTTCTACTCATCACATTCCACACAGACTACGTTGTAGAAAGCAGAGGATTTGACATAAACTTCAACCCCGTACCTCTCGGTGAGTCTTTTCATCAGATAGGTCACCGAAAATCGTAAACTCACTTGTTTTCTCTATTGCTAATAAAGAATCTATTATTGAACGCAAAAATCGTCGCCTCTTTATCTGGAGTTGGAGTTGCTTTGGAAATCACAAGTATACTCCCTTCGGGTAAGAAAATGGAGTGCAGGGCCTTTTAAAACATGAAGATTGCCGTCATTGCATGGCCAGAAATTAACACTCTTAAACTCACAACTAATATCCACATGATCTTTGATCCTCTATCAAGAACAACGCGTCAAGCGAGTCACAATTAATTAGACGTCGGACTTCGCAACGAGCCACCTGTCGATATTTTTCATGATGCGTGAAACTTCCCTCATCTCGAACATAACCATTAAGACACAAAGAACACGAAAAGGAAAAAAAAAACACCATAAAAACAAGATCAGCTGAATATGGAGAAGATTACAATTGGTTGCAGACAAAGAATTTGATAAATTGATACTAAAATATTCCAAGATGCATAACTGAGAGGTTGCCATTTTCGAGAGTAGTTCTACCATGTATTAGCACCCATTACGGCGCCTCAGTCATTCAGTACAGTGCACTGCTAAATAAAGGACTCCCTTTTACATAGTAAGACCTATATTTTTCATTCCTAAATTTGTTCGTCTTTAATTCGGTAGTTCATGGACGCGACTGCCTAGATCTGCTTCACAAAGGTTACACCGACAGTGGCGTCTATGGCATTAATCCGGACAGAGGAAGATTCATAACAGTCTTCTGCGACCAGCAAACAAACGGAGGCGGCTGGACTGTCTTGCAGCAACGGTTGGATGGTTCTGTTGACTTTTATCGTAATTGGACTAGCTATAAAAATGGATTTGGAGACTTGACGTCAGAATTTTGGCTGGGAAATGACAACATCCACAAAATAACTTCACAAAGCTCACAGCTATTAATCGAGCTCAAAGACCAAGCCAATTTGACAGCACATGCGTCTTATAATTCTTTTCAAGTTGGTTTGGAAGCTGAGAAGTATGTTGTTAGAGTAACAGAGTTCTCTGGAACAGCAGGGGATTCCTTAGCTGTTCACAACGGAATGATGTTCAGCACGCCGGACTCAGATAATGATGTTCACGATCCTTATGCTTGTGCACAAAAATACACAGGGGCTTGGTGGTACAAAGAATGCCATCAATCAAATCTAAATGGTCGATATGGAATAAATGAATATGCCAAGGGTGTTATCTGGTACCACTGGAAAGGATATTATCATTCACTCAAGGAATCCTCAATGAAAGTCAAACCTCGTCGAGGTAACATCGAAAAACATTGCTTGTTTGGGGTTTATTTGTATATACAACCCCTAGGCCTAAGTTTAAAGACTTAAGAGGCTTTAGACAGCAACGAACACCTAAGGGCTCAATAAACATTTCTAATCGGAGGGAATCTTATCACCTGAATATTTTTTGCATTTCCCTCCCTTAGGCTTAAATGATTTAGAAAAAGTTCACTATAAAATCCATTGCAATATAAAAAAACTTAAAACATTAGGAATAATGCAAACCTATGCGATCGAACACCAGTGGTACATTATATTCAACAACTATTCACCAACGTGGAAGTGGCTAGTGGTGAATATTTAGTCATCTTCCTTTGGTCATTTACAGAACGTCAATGGTCGTATGAGCTGATCTTTAGCGGGGAGTCATCAGACTACGTGCTGCTCCCCTACATCACTGACCTTCAAGATGCTACAGCTTGTTGGTGGATGAAGACCGAAAAAACTCCAGGCTGGTCAACAGTTTTCTCGCTTCATAACTACAAAAATGAAAGTCTCCTGAGCTTCTCCTTTCATGACAACGGCAGCTATTCTTTGCACGTGCATAGTGAACAGAAGTGAGTGGATAGGTCTGCTTTCATGATTATTTCGCAAGGGATGTCAATTTTTTATCCTTTATCAATAAAGGGCAAAATTACTGAGCGCTGATTGGTTGGGAGAGAGGGCATTTTTTTCTTAATCGAGGGCATTTTTAGTAATCAAGAGAGGGCATGATTACCTGTTAATGATTGGCTAATCCGTTGTATAGCAACCGTTCGTTATCTTGAAATTTGCCCTTTATTGATAAACAAGTAATCCCATGAGACCTCGTACTATTAAGGATTAATTGCACTTGAGTTTTCAAAATTTTCCAAATTGCCCTCGTCGCTTCGCGACTCGGGCAATTTTGGAAAATTTTGAAAACTCTCGTGCAATTAATCCTTAATAGTACTTGGCCTCATGTGATTACCTATACTTAGCGTACAGCACTGTCTAAAACTAATCATTGGTTCGCAGTGCAAACGATTATCTTCGAATATCGCTTTTCCCCTATCTCAGATATATTAGTAAAATTAAATTGCATTATACCAAACCCGAGTTCAACCGCAACCTAACACAATAGTTTGGAACTGAATCGTTACGCAGAACCCGCCATAAATACTTACCATTCCATAAAATCATGATTTAATTTTAAACAAAATCTCAGATAAATTATTTTCACATGTTCAGTATCTTTAACGTGCAAGATGAAGTCCTTTCAGATGGTCTTTGGCATCACATGTGCATCGCAAGGTCCTACTCGGATGGCAAATGGACATTTTACTCTGATGGCGTAGAGAAATTGGAAGGTGTAGATCTGGGGACTGACTATAGCACTGAAAAAGGGTTCATGATCATTGGGAAATTCCGAGGCAATATGAGCAGATTTAACATGTGGGACGAGTACATCGCTGATGTTTCCCGGATTGAAAAAATAGCGCATGCATGCTCGTCTATAACCGGAAATGTGGTACCATGGTCAGAGGTTTATCTATGGCGTAGAGGAACTGTCCTCAAAGAGAATACTTCTGTTTGCAACTTCTTTGGTAAGAGTTCTAAATTAAAGGAGAAAACAACTGACCATGTCTTACGAGCATATTGCTCAGGATACTGCTACATGTTAGCTCAGCAGTTTTTTCCTTCCCTCCATCAGAGGAATGACTCCGTCTGGTCACCATCCTTCCTTCCCTTCCTATTGACTGTCAACTTCGTTGGTGGCAAAATGATTTCTCGCGCACTACGGTGTTAAAAAGCATAAGTAAAATTTTTCAAAGACACCGAAATTGCAGTTTGTAGTCTTTAAAATTCTTACAAGTGCTTATTTGCAACAAATTGCTCGAGAAATCATGTTGTTTCTTGGTAATAATTTACATGAAATACGCATCACAGTAAGTCAAGCCGGACGAAACTTTGGCAGCGCGCGCTATTTAAAATTTTGACTCGTGTTACAACTTTGCATTCGTGTTGCAGGAAAAATGCAATCGTTTTCAGCCAATTAGACGCACGCTATTTTCCCATGTATATCATTAAAAAGTAAAAGCAACTTACAAGATAGGTATGTCCACTATAAGACATTCACCTTCAAGGTTTGTGGCATTACAAATCGAAACTATGTTGCATCAAGGTAACTAAGTAATATCATCTGAGTAGAAAACGTAAATTGGCCGCCGTAAAGAGTTTAAATTCTGGCGGTTCTAGCATTACCCATTCTTCAGGAGCGATGAAAGAAGCGCTAGCGCTCGAAACGTCAGCTTTATTCCTTTTTACGGTGGCCAATTTACGTTATCAACTCAGTTGGTATATATGATACTAAATTATCCTGTTAGACCCTCTTTCATTCATTTACGGTACATCAAGCCAGGCATTTGTGCCAATACGTTTCCTACTGATATAACCGTTATGTTTTCTGTTTTCTTCCTCAGAAGTCGCCCACTGGGATTTTAGGAGACGCGGCGCCTCTAATTCCAGAATGACATATGACCTTCTCTCCTCAACGTCAGGGGTCTTTAACAAACATGGCTTTAACAGAGTGAAAGGCATGGCGAGCTTACAAGTCTACGAGAACTTGGCCGTGAGCGTCGATGTTCAATCAGAATGCCTTGGTAATCCGAGTCTTTGTCATCAAGGACTTTCCCTTGGCTTTTGGTTGCGTCACAAGCGTAAGTACGAGGTCTCTCGGTTGCTTGTTCTTTTAAATTTATAATTAAAATGGATGGGAAAGCGTCCTTGACAGATCAAGATTTTTTGTTACAACAGCCAAGAAGCAGAACCATGTTACTCATCCCTTTTTTTGCTTTTTGAGGTAACAAAAGAGCTTTGCGGAAATTAATTCGGCTCCAGAGGGTAAAACAAGAATTCTAAACATATGAACTTTCTTAGTGTTTTGTTAACAATTTGCGGCAAAATCGTGCATTCTCAGTCATCCAGGGCCGGGTTGTTCAAAGCTGGGTTAAGATAACCAGGGTTAGTCTGAAATCTGATTTCAGGTCTAAAAGCTGTAAAAGGAAATTCAGTCGAATTCTTTTAGTCTAGAGTATGAATATTTGACGCTTTAAATAGAACACTGAAAATTATCCCAAAAAGGCCTTTGAGTAAAGGAATAAAGAAACCCAGATTAAAATTTAACCCTGGGTTAGCGCTAATCGGCCTTCGAACAACTGGGCCCAGGGTTATTCAAACTGCACACATATCTTGCTAACAAAGGTGCAATGTTAACTGGTATACAGTCCTTGTCTTATGGCAAACACAGAGCGCAATCCTGAATTACATTCATGGAAGAAGTCTTGATGTGGAAAATACGCTGGAGAGGAAGCATTGAGTGTTGATGATAGTATTCAAGATGAAAGAGCGATAGGGGTTTTTCAAATAAAATTAGGGCCTCCTCAGCTGTGTTTCCCCATTTCCTAAACAAACATGCCTGCTTAATACTTCTATCCACTTCTCAACCTGGGATGGACTGACCTTTCAATCAGGGGAAGTAGAACTACTCCAAGTCGCTTCGTACTCCGAAAACGGGATACGCTTTCGCGTTATGGGACACATATCTCGAGTGGGATATCCTGTTACTTTGCAATCTCCCTAGTGTTGTATAATGAGGATAAGTCACGTGGAAATAACAGTTACATTTCAATATTGTAGCACGCTTCATTACAACAATTTCTGGGTATAAAGATGAGTACGATAACCTTCTTGGAAAATGGCTGGACGCTATACTTCCGAAAGAGGGTGCGTGGCTGCGTTGTTTCAAAGCATTTTCCAATTGGAAAGGGTCTAATTTCCACAGTTGCGATGGCTTAGGACCGACTGTGACTTTCATTCGGGTTCAAAAGAACATTTTTGGAGGATTTCTGTACAGTAACTGGGGAGGTGAGTCGAAAAAACTATCCAACAGACCAACTATAAATTTAACATTCAAAATTAAAACCACACAACAATGTAAATTGGTACCAGGACAAGAAGCTTTTATTTATTTATTTATTTCATAATTTTGCACGCTCCCATTCGGTCACAAACTGTTCCAAATGAAAATGGAGGGAAGAAAATGGGCAAATTCAAATAAATTTATAGTTGTCATCATATAGTGTGAGTGCTCCTGACGGTCATTTTGTACACTGATCAATATATATTTGTGATTTTCCCCTCAGCTGTAATGATCTTACACAGCGGGAAAAATTTTTTAGCGAGTGAGTGATATGACTCGTTGAAAATTAAAAGGCAGGGACGGCCCTAATAAATACCAATCTTATCGTAGGTCCGTAAGTATATTTTAAAAAATTGTTTTTTCAGGTGCGGACGGTTACTTAAAAAGTAACCATGCATTTATATTCAGCTTGAAAAATTTGCGAGGAATAGCACCTTTTAAGATGGATCTTGAAAGCGATAAATCAGATCACGCAGCGACTCAGAGCAGCACATTTGGACCCATTTTTGGAGAAAATGACATTAACGTCCACTCTTTACCTGCTGGGAGCGCAGAATCCTTCACAAGTCTCAACAACTCGTATAAGTTCCCAAGCAGTCTGGCTCTTAGTATCGACGAACGAGACTCCCTATTGGCCGGGAGTAAATACTTCATAGTGGATGACTTGGAGGCATTTTATTACGCCGGTATGGCCAAGAATTTCATTTTACGTAAGGTCATAAACACAAAAACAGACATAATTATTTATCTTTATCACCCTGAAAGCTACTTTCAGCGTTATTGATCGAAAAGGGTTCTTGTAGTCACTGAGCGAACATGAACACGTTTATTCTTTGCCGGAGTGCATTTATATGAATGAAAACTTACGAAACTTAGAAGTCTCTTCTAGCATACTAGAGATAAACCCTTAATGAACCTTCTCAATCAATTTGTTAGCTGCGAATACAAGGGATGAAAAATAAAGAAATAATCTGCAGTAAAGTCATATTGTGGCTCTTACTTTTGCTCTATTTACGATGATATGTGATTTGCGCAGAAATTTAACAGGTTCAGTCTTAGGATGGTGCGGTACTACCCATCCAAATCAGAGGTCCGGAAAGGCAGTATCTTGCGTTGAACTAACGTAAATACAGAGGAAGAAGCAACACTGCTGTACAATTATTACTGAAAAACAGAGGTTTATTTTAGCTTTCGTCATTGTGAAAAGATAAACGGCGGTTATGTGCAGAGGTAGCAATTTTGGAAGTTGCACTGCTGACACGAGCCATTTGGTAACATAAAGTGTTAAGTCTGCCCTTTTCCTCTCATTTCTTTGTAGCCACTTCTAACGAGCTTGGACTGCGCAAAAGGACGGTTTCTGATTCCCAATTGAGTGCAAGCTCTAGTCTGGACGATAAAGAAGCACCAGGACGGCCGGAACACGCCTTCTTCGACAACAAGCAGGGTTCATGGTGTTCTTACACTAATGGCGCAAATGAATGGCTCGAATTGGACCTTGGGACGGATCAGACCATATATGGCGTGGCAGTTCAAGGATCACATGACTCAAACGCTGAAGTCACCTTGTACAAAATAGGCATGCGTGTTGATGGATCGTTTGGTGACTCATGGCTCCATGAAGTGGTAAGTAATTCCCATCTACTGGTGCTTGAAGGAGTTAAGGACTCGATTTCTTCTATGTCTTTTTCATTTGAAACAAAAAAGTTGACATCTCTGTCTTTGTTTGTAGACCTCGAATGGATCTTTGAATTACTTCTATCCAAACAGTTACACTGCACGTTATGTGCGATTCACAGTGATACACGCAAAAACGGCCTCCTGCATGAGAGTGGGCGTATTAAAAGGTTAGTCACAAGAACACGGTTGTCCTTATATACATTTATAAAATAACTGAGATAACGAGCACCCTTATTGATCAAAAACTTACCTTTTATTGCAGCAGTAGACCCATAGAATATTGACGTTTATCTTATAAAGGCAATTACACCTACTATCGGTTTATTGGTGTAATAAGCCGCGTCGGATGTTGAACGAACAAGGAAGTTTGTATACGTGACGGAAGTGGATTTTTGTTTGTTTGTTTGTTTGCTTCTTGCATTTCTGCCGACTGAGTCAAAGTCGAATCGTGTACAGCATGATTAGAGCTGTAAGAGCTGTAACCCTCAGGTACACAAGTTTCACCTCGGAGAAATGCTTCCAGCGATTTACGTAAGTAACTTCGTCGAAGTTCTTTCGTTGTAGTTTTATTATTTTTTTAATTCTTTGTACAGAGTACTGCCTCCCCGACTGGAAATACTTCAGAGGCTCTTGTTATTTTTTCTCAACAACTTCAAAGTCTTGGGAAGCCGCGAAAACCACCTGCGTGGGTTCGTCGGCGAGCTTGGTCAACATTGGATCTAAGAAAGAAAACGATTTCATTGCTGCCAACACAGAGAGCGAAAGGTGGATTGGACTTAAAGAGATTCCAGGGAACAAAATGAACTGGACAAATGACCATACAAATTCTGGGTATGTTGCATGGAAGGCAGGAGAACCTGCTTATGAAGTCACCCGAACCGAGTGTGCCTCTCTCTCGAAAAGTTCTGGAAATTGGTACACAGTAAGCTGTGACAAGGAATTGGATTTCATTTGCGAAAAAGGTAAAATATTTGGTTTCGCTCTGTCTGCAGTAAGAGTTTTAATATTAGGAAACCACGAGGTCGGCATGTTTGAAGAATTTCCCTCCCTCCCCGAAGCCTATGCAGTAAATCAATATGAGCAAAGTAAAGACGTCATGAAAAGTTGGAATCGTTGACAACCAGTAATTGGTAATTTTTAGACCCAAGCTGGCGAAGGCGAGAAACAGGCCCCGAGTCAAGAGCCCTCGAGGTTATCGACTCGGTGAGACATCTCCAATGGTCATAAAATCAGCCTCTACGTCGTGCAACCATATGGTCTACCAGTACATTGACGTATACACAGTCTGTACACGCCTTTTCCACAACTGACCATGGCAACTCGTATAGTCATAATAAAACAGAAGCCAACAAGCAGAGAATTTTCCAACCGTGAGAGACAACGAAGAGAAATAACGCAGGATGCCATTCGTTTTGTCAAGAGCTTAGGAAAAGGAAAAAATATCTTCTACAAGCGATCGAAATTCAGAATTAAGATTTCGCGGTCATTTTCTCCTGAGAACTCCTTAACGAGCTGAGCCATACTTTGGGTTAATGTGTGACAAGCGTTCTGCTAGGATCATTAATGCTGGGACTTAAGAATCGGGACAAGTAAATAAAAACATAATAATGACGAAAAAATAATAACTGAATACTCTAACGCCTAATCTGCCCCATTCAACGGCTAATTTACCCTTTTTTCACTACTCACAGCTGTCACTCTTCACGACGTCAGTTACTGGTCAACATCCTCTTGGAAATGTATGACTGAACCAAGACTAGCTCGGCTTCACGAGTGGAGAAACTGCCACGCCTCCTGGTGTGGAAGCGTGGGGGCCTGGCTTCAAATAGACCTTGGTCGAGACTATGACATAAATGGTATAAACACCCAAGGTGCTCGGGACAATTACGGCTTTGTAAAGAAGTTTACATTGGCTTACAAAACGACGAGTGGAGGTTGGGAGAATTTTGAAGAGGACGGAAACGTTAAGGTACTATGATGACTCCGTCTTAGGAAAACAATTCAGGTCAAAGTTTAGCTCACGGCAGAATCGTGAAGCTGTTGATCACCTGTTCCTACAATCGAATGTTTACAGGTCCTTGCTGACTCAATTTAATATTGCTTGTTCCTATTGTATAGTCAGAAATTGTTTTGGTTAATATTTGAAGTATTAACACTGAAAAATTTTGTGATTTTTTTGGCTGACACCGAAGGTATGATTCTTCATCCTCCTTTAATTTCCGAAGGAAAATCAATAAGTATCGACATGGAACAAAACAAAACAATTCCACGTAATTCATTGTGCTTTCAAAGTAGCTGGATGCGAAGGAAACATCACAAGTTACCTGTCTCAAAATATTCATAACTAGCCTTGGGTACTAAAATAGTGCAATCTGTGAACTCAGCCCAACGAGTACACTAAGGGTTCCTTCTGGACGACCAGTTCGTAAGTTATGCGTAACACATGCTTTTATCTGTACCTTACAGGAGTTTGTGGGAAATGTTAATGGCAACGGAGTGGTGAAGCAAACTTTTTTACCTCCATTCAAAGCACATTTAGTAAAGTTCAACGCCAGAGAATGCAACACAGCAACTAGTTGTTGCATGAGGGTGGAGATTTATATATCAGGTAAGGATATTTCATTGAGGAAGTTGTTGAGGTTAGAGGTTGTCTTTTGTTGATGTGCTCCATTTTCTTTTGGAGTCTGTTCACAAAATTTATAATGATAAAGATCATTAAAAAGCTACCCTTAGGGAAAACTCTATTCTGGAAACATTTCCATGCAGTGGAGGTATTATTGTTTCCGAATGAATTTAAAGCTATATTCAAGTTACATTCAAGTTATATTCACTCCTTGAAAACCTCTGTCGACGGGATACTTTTTACTGGCAAGAATTTCTCATTGAAAGTCCTCCTGCATAAAATTTCAGTCCACACTCACTCAGAGGCCGAACTACAACACCCATAATTGATATTCAACGCTACAGAGACCGCAGACCGCATAGAGACTGAACATTAAAAACCTTGTTCCCCTTTTTGTTTCTTGTCCAGCGCGGTGTCCTTCTGGTTGGGAATATTTCCAGGGTTCCTGTTACTGGTTTTCGGATCATTCACAACCACAGTCTCACGCTGTAAACACTTGTCGTGTGCGAGGCGCTGACTTACCCAAAGTGACGTCGATAGAAGAGAACAACTTCCTAAAGAAAAGTGGTTACAGTTGGTGGCTGGATTTACGACGGGATTCCACGCACAAGAGCATATTTAGATGGAGTGATGGTTCCTTGGCCGACTTTACAAACTGGAAATCGGGTGATCATAGTGACAATAGCAAAGAATGTGTGGAGCAAGAAGACACTGGAGAATGGAACACTGTGCTGTGCACTACAAATCGTAAAATTGCTTGCAAAAAGGGTACCTCTGTTATATCTATGACTTTTTAATTTGCATGCATCTAAAAATTTACAAAAGGCATTATAGTGGCAATGTCAACTTTACCGAATACATTTAATGTGCACGAATATCGACAAGGTTTAAACCAACATTTCACAAAAGTCCTTAACCCTTCCAAAGCCAATATCACATTAATAAGCCTCCTTACTGTCTGCCATACAATTCTTACGTTAATTTGCAGAATTTACTATTGTGTCAACTAATAATCCACTAATTGAGATTTTTCTTTGCTCCCATTACTTGTCTGCCTGATATTGTGTTGATGCTGTAAGGAGAAATTCTGTTTAAGGGTTAAGGTGGGCAGTTTTCAAGGGATCACCGAAGTCTTCCATAATCACGTTCCAGCGTACGGCTAAACTCGACACCAGCTCCCTGCGCTCGACCATAACGCTCGATCTGCATAGAGTATAATCTTTAAGTGAAACTCAGATTATCCTCTTTGTCAAGTGTTCTTGACTCAAAGATTCTACACATTTTTGTTCTCTTATCCGATGTATTATGCAGTGTAATCATTTTTCACAACGTTAAGGGATTTAAAGTCCTCCATTCAAACACGGGCTCTGTTTGGTATGGCCACAGTTCAATTAAAAAGATATCGAGGGTCTAATTTCAGGCTGCCTAAATTTTTCTACTATGGAATACTATTTCCAAACATGATTTGCTATGTTTTTTTTCCGAGCAGAAAATATAGACGTCATTTTGGCAACAGGCACTGTTAGCAAACGCAGCGCTGGAATTGTCTTTGGCTTTCAAGAGTTTACACAAACATATCATCTGTCGGTATCCGCGGGCCCTCACATTTGGGAAGCTAGACTTCCAGACTACCCTCTGGGATGGGTACACGTGGGTATCACGTGGAGTAATCAATGGGGATTGCGCTTCTATCAGAATGGCGTTCTCACAGTCGAGTCAACCAGTCCCGCACGACTTCTTTACGCAACTGAGAGTACCTTCCCACGGTTTTATATCGGAAGGGAGTCAACTACTTTTTTAAAGAGAACACATAATCTGCAGATTTCCGACCTAAGAATCTGGGAGTCGGTCATTCCACCAGAAAAAATGGAAGACATGCAAGCATGCTCAGGTAATTAGAAGCGAATTTAAAATTCAGGATATCAAATGTATCAGAAATCATGTACTTAATATATGGTTTAATTGTTTTACCCACGGCTGAGAGTCACATTGAATTGTAGAAGTTTTCTAGTTTCGCGTGCGTTTTCCGCACGCAAGACAGGCGTAACCAATTCGATTGCCTAGTACAAACTTCTACCGCGCGTTGTTTAGCAAAATCACGGAAGCCTTTGGCAAAGGCAAGAAAACAACACAAAGCCTGAAAGAGGCAGAAAACGGTAAATGACAAAATGTCAGCATCACTTTTCTTGCCTTCCGCGGTAATTATCTCTGATGTTTTTTTTAGGAAGATAAGTTTGGTTTTATCAACTGAACCGATAACGTACATTGGCCACCGCAAAGAGTTTCAAAGTTGACGTTTCGGGCGTGATGGAGGGCTAATGCTCGAAACGTCAGCTTTGAAACTCTTAACGGAGGCCAAGTTACATTATCAACTCAGTTGATGAAACCAAATTATCTTGTTGTACTCTTCCACCGACGCAGCACCACAGTTTCTTTACAAACTAACCGCCTCTATTCGGATGTTTGTTATTTCGTAAATTTAGCAATTGGATAACAGCTGACATTACCACTAACATGCCAACTAAAATCCTCAGATTTTGAGCTTAAAATTGGTAAGCTGATTATATAGCGCGTTTTTTTTTCCCCGCTGAAACCTTTAAGATGGTGTCAGGAACACTTGTGTACATACATCGTTATACAACTCAACTTTAAAATTCAGTGGGCTTAGAAACCTTTCATTTCGCGAAATATTTAATGAAACAGAAATGCGCTATGTTAATACACGACCACAAAGCTTTACGATATTTACATTTCTTACTTTAAAAAACAGGATTAGTAAATGAGGGACAGGTCACCATTTATTAATTATTTATTTATTATTTATTCATAAGAGGAGGCAGGGAAAGATATGCTGAAAAGATTACAATTTCTATAAGCCGACCCCCCCAAACCCCTCCCCCCCAGGCCATGATGTAATTAGCAGGTGACCCCTTCTTCTGTATTCAATATTAAGGTGATGACTCCCTTGTCACCTCAGACCTCCTCTCACATGCCTCGTAATTTTCAAAATTTAAGTCATATACAACTATAAGATAATTACTTTGCGTGACACCCACCTTGGGTAATGGAGAACTCTTAAAATGTACCTCAGTCTTCTGACCCCCTAAATTTCTTTATATAAGTTTAGCCCCCCCTCTTGCCAATCTGAAATAGCCTTGACCCTCCCCCCCTTCTTTTTTCTCCCTTTTTTACTTAAATAATGACCGGTCCCTAAAGGTTGTACTCTGAACTAACAATTGGTTTGCAATCCATCCTCCATTTTACTATTGGCATCAGAAACTAGGAAGCTTTCCCTCCCTGAACGCAAAACTGTTATGATTAAAGTTAAAATGCAAATGTAAGAGGTGAACGTTTCCTCTAACACTGATACAGTCAATATCACAATTATTACAGTAAGTAAAATATTCCAGTCAAAAATCATGAATGATCCAAGCTCTAACATTTCTCTCTTAATAGCTCTTCCCTGGTACATGTGGAAAAATACTGGCAATTATGATTATCCATGGGAGCTAAAACGTGTTCCTCGGGAGAGTCCTGATGAGCAAAGGTTTGACGTAATACCCCAAGACACTAGTAAGTAAGGAAATGGTATCATAAACTGTCTCTTATTGGAGACAAAAACAACTCCAGAAACCATTTAATGTTCTTCGTCGCCAGAAAAATTCACTCCTCTTCGCGTGTTGAGATTTTTAAAGATTGTGTTGAATATTCAACCATGGACACGACCTTTAGGTAACTTAGTAACCAGGCTGCGCACTCCTGGCGCCCCTGAACTCAAATAAGAAGGCGGAAATCAAAGCACTCGTCTTACAAATACCAGCGAGATTGATAATCGCATTAAAATCTCTACCTGAAAAAAGTAGGCATCTGTGTCTAGCTCCTTATTGTTCAAAACGCCACGAGTTGAAAAAAGAGAAGGGAGGATTTATCTAAGATATATTTGCAATGGTAACAACCATGGAGGAACTCGAAACACATCAGAGAACAATTTACGAAAAATTAGGCTTCTCTGTAGAATCTCGAAACAGGCAGGGGAGGCGGGGAAGGGGGGAGGGGAGGTAGCATGGTGAGAAAAAAAAAGATGGATAAGGCAGAGGAGGCAACTGCGACGTTGGCTAGAAATCTGGTCTCTTCGTGCGAAAATATTTCGAAAATACATCCGACCAGGTATAAAACTTTGGATTAGAGAAATTCCATTCATGTATCTGCAAAATATTATCTCTCTCAATGTTATTTCTACAGAATACCACAACATGGGCTGTTTTAAAATAGGCTCCGGTTCACCGATACCAAGTCTGGAAGGTACAGACCCAATACTGACTGGCAACCACGTTTCTAGATTGGATGCTGTACAAAAATGTCTTCACGCCGCGCGCAGGAAAGGAAACAAAATGTTCGCTGTAGCGAGTGGAGGGAAATGTTTGTCCGCAGCAGTCGAGTATTCTGATGTCGAGAAAAGCTATACTGAGACATCCCACGGTTGCAAAAATGGCAAAGGAGCAACTAATTACATGAATATTTACATAGTTAAAGGTATGTGGGGCTAAGCTTGGCGCTTCGCGATTGGACGTTTGGGTTGGCTGTAATCTACTGCAAGGCCTGCTAACTATTAAAATGAATTGTTGCTTGAATCGATCGTTATTTATCGCCGATTATTGTCTTCTTTGAGGGAAAATGAAAGTTTAAATCTTTTCAAACGTGCTAAGGACTAAACAGCCATCTCGAATGAACTCTTTATGCTTTGGAAGTGTGTCGGTCAGTTGAAAATATCTCGAGTCACTAGGAATAGTAATCAATTTCTCAGGTCTGACGCACGGTAAAATATCATTATCATTTATTTAGCGTCGTCTACCCGGTGACCCCTAGTCCATAACTTTCATTAGGAACCTCGAGCTCAAATATTCAGAACGAAGTGTAATAGAAATGTATGATGCAGTCATTTTTCATACAACCATCGCATAACGAATAGCTTGAGAAACGAAAACAAAACATTATCTTTGTGGTAGGCAGTTCCCTACTCACAAATAACTCAAATGTTTTAGCTCAGATCACTCACAGCTATCAAAAGATAGTATTTGGCTTATAAAGCATTCAACTCTCCCAAGATTGTTTTGATGGGAAAGTCATTAAAATATATTCTGGTGAGACCTAACCTTTGAAAGCAGAAGATTAAAATCGCATGCGATGGGCAGGAGTCGTGTATGCCCGTTAGTAATTTTTAACCAAGCTATAATGGAACTATGACAAAGAACTTCAATTGAATATTCCTGGGCGAAGCTACCTTCAGCGAAGAGTTTTTTTCGTTTTCAGACAGTAACAACGCGGCTTTCAAGAAACCTACAGCCCAATCAGGCACAATTAAAGCTTCCTCCTTTGCAACAGATGGCAGTCATTACAATATAAACACAGAGAAATGCACTAAAACAACTTCACAGAAGGACCCATGGTGGCGAGTGGATTTGGAAAGAGAAGTTTTAGTTCACGATGTATATATCTACAAACACTCTTATGTATCAGAGAACTACTTGCTTCAGATAAGAGTAGGAAATCACGACAACCCCAATCTAAAGAAGAACTCACCGTGTGGGGGATCTTTTAGATTTAAACAGTTGCATTGGAAAAGAATTCGTTGCCCCTCGCCTCTGAAGGGAAGATTTGTTAGCATAACAAGGATTGTTGGTAATGGCATCTTGAAATTATGCGAAGTTGAAGTTCGAGAAGAAGGTAAGTTTCACCAACATTCATATCAAATTTGCAGTTTCCAAAATGTTTGACCAAATTTCAGTGAGACAAAACCACAAACATTTAAATTTGATTAAATGGTCAATAGTTTGTTACGCCAATAGCGTGAACAGTGGGAAAGCAGGTCTAAGAGGTAAGAAAAAGAAATATTCAGCCCTACAAGTTGTTTTTGTTTTCGGTTCGATGCAAGGATAAAAGAAAGGTGGAGATAAGATACTTCTTGGTAAGAAGGGGAATAGGTTGAAACGAAACAAACCTCTCTCGACGCGTTTCGTCGGATCTTTCCCGCTCTTTCTCGTGTTAAAAAAAGGTTGCTCCAGTTCAAGCCAATGCGCAGACGCAAGCTGTCTTGTGGTAAGAAAGGGAAGGAGCTAGGTCGAGAAGCACCAACCTCGGCCGCGGTTCTTCCGGATCTCATTACTCGCCTCATTTTTACTCGTATTTTCTTTTGAGAAAAACAAATTACTAAAAGTCCTGGAAAATAAGCATTTAAGATTAATTAGCGCAAAAGAAACGCTTTCAAAAATTAATTCTTGTCTGTCCTGCTTGCATGACTTAATGCAAAACATTGCTAATTAAATTGATATAATTTTGATACTTTTCTCTCTTATTGTTCAGCAACAGACTACGTGCAAGCAAGCATGTCCTACCCTCGTCAAAGAACGACTCTCTCAGCTCTTGAGAGTATTTATCTTGCGGGAACAGTGAATTGCTTGAGCTTTCATTACAACATGTCAGGAGAAAATGCTAGTAGACTGAATATTTTTACTGTCGACCAAGAGAACACGATATCTTTACGATGGCGACTTGTTGGTGATCAAGGAAACCAGTGGAAATTTGCTCAAGTTACCCTTAATGCAGTCCACGGTTTCAAGGTGATTAGTAGAATTTGTTGTCGTTGACAAAAATGATGATGGTGATAAGGATGATAATGGCGATAATGCTGATGCCATTAATGATTAGTAATGTGACAGAAACGGGTAATGACGACAAAGAGTAAAGTGACTATGGCGTAGGTTAAAACCACTATGACTCGTCATCCACTTCAAAGCGACCACCAAAATCCTCTGCATCGTTCCAATGTCTGAACGACACAACTTGCTTAAATGGGGAAGAGTTAAAGAGGAAATATGTTATTACTTTGGCACAAAAATTATTTGGATGGGTTACGTTTCTTCATTGTGAAAAAATAAAATGGAAAATTTGACTTAAAAGAATCATTCTTGGCTAAAAAGCTGAACGTTTGTGCGTACGTTTGTACGTACGTTTGTACGTATGTTTGTGCGCACGTTTGTACATGTCTTTCGACCTCTAGGAAATGATACCTACGTATCGTTAAATTTCAGTTCATCACACAGCAAACAAATGATGGCATAAGTTAAACTTATCAGCAATAAGGAGTTTATAAAAAAGTAAATGGTAATGCTTGTTGCTTCGATGCATTATTAAACATTATCTTTTTATTTATTGTCCTCATGACAGATCAAGTTTGAAGCTCTAAGTGATGGTGGGATCGGTGGGAAGATTGGGATTCGAAACATAAAAGCGGGATTGAACTCCAGCTGTACGTGCATTCCAACTGAAGCCTGCCCGAAGATCACAGGTGAAGTTGCATTGCCCCTGTGCATGCATGTACACGTGCCAAGCATCAGCAAGAATATTTACTTGGAATACAAATTCATGCCGTATTAAGCGCGTCACGCGGTTTTTTTAACAAACAATTCACGAGTGTTGTTGAATGGGACATGTTTGATAGCCAACCAGAGCGTTGACGCCAAATTGCGAGCATCAATGGCGACCACAGTAATTCCACACACGTGGCTAGTTTTGATTTGTTAGGAAATTTGGTTAAGCCATTCTATAGTGTCTTTTAAAGCAGGCTAACCAATAAAAAAGCCTCAATTTGAACTTTCCAATAACGTAGTTTCAATAATGATGAACATCATACGCAGAAGAAAAAAAGCTATAAAGCTGTCAAAGCATGACCTATGCGCTGTACCCTTGGGTGATCACACTCCTCGGGTCACAGCTAAATGAGACATGCCAAGTTGATAGTCTGCTTGATCAAACTTACTTTGTTCTTAGGATTCCACTCAGCCATGATCAGCCACGCTCCTAGTTACCAGGACATGTTAATGAAGTGGCTTTCCGAGGCAGGGTATGGAGAGAAGTACTGGGTTCCATGCTACAGAGCCCATGTCAATGGATGGCAAAAACTCGTCTTTCACCGAATGTGTGATAATAGAGGCCCCTCTGTCACTATAGCCAGGATAGATTCATTTGTGTTTGGGGGATTCTCTGATAAAAGCTGGAAAAGTGAGCAACAATTTATCAGCCATTTTGTATCTATGTTGGTAAACTAGGTTAAATTAACGTGGCATAACTGTACCTCTCTTTTTCATCATTCGCTTTGTATGTATAAAAGCTATCTCTCGTAATGCCATCGGCTCAGTTGAGTGCAAAGATTTCAAACGCATCAATCACGACTCCAACTTGCCCTCAAAAATTGTTCTATTTTGTCTTAATGGAGCACAGTTCTACTAAGTCCAAGCACACATAACAGTTGATTAGGGCTCGAGGCCAGGTGCGGAATTTTGTCAGAGGAACATTAGAATTGAACTCCTGAATTGAACTCCAGAATCTCAAAGCATTATATTTGGGTCAAAATATATTGGCACTCCATCAACAGATATTTTTTACATCATCTACTGACACTCGTTTTGTTCCAGGTTTCCATCCCTATAAAGTATTTCCGTCTAGCAACGCATTCCTCTTCAGCTTAAAACCTTTCAGCGATAAGCCAAAGAAGCTTGACGTGTTACTGGAAAAAAGACATCAAGCCTTACATATCCACAGATATAAAGGGCCGTGCTGGGGGGAGGAGAGACAAGAACTTTGTTTCAACGACCAGAATGTCGCAACGGGAATCATTATCGGTGGAGTATTTAACGTCAGTGGAATTACTGATGCAACTGTCAGTAAATATTTTACCGGACAAACGTCTTTCCAGGCTGATGATCTTCAGGTTTTTGTAATTGGAGGTAGGCAACAAAGCATCCGAATCGAATGCGTAACCGCTCCAGCTATGCCAGATAATTCTTCGGATAAAAATTAAGGCCTAACCAGTAACTACAAATCTAAGGAGGAGAATATGCTGCCTTTGCCATGCCATCTTCAAATGGGTACACATTCAAGTCTTTCCGGATAAGGAAAATAAACGCTGGGCCTCTTCTCCTGTAGCTTCTCTGTACTGGTTAGCAAGGGATATTTAAGGACCCACACACTTCTTGCGAAGACCATGTAACGTAACTCCCGGTGTTGTGATCTGGCCTGTGCTTTTTATATACAGGCCCCCACTTAACAGAGTTTTAAATCCCGTCCACACATCGCAGATAAATAAGTTGCCTGAGAATATCTTCATAAAATAAGATATAATCTCTTGCACGAGGCCATCTATTGCTGGACAAATTAGTTCTCGTTCTTACCTCTATGATCTGGGTAAAACCCCTATACAGCACCATTTAAAAGTAGAGGTCCTGTAATAGTTCTACGCCGTCAAGGAGATAGTGACATGAATATTTCATACTTGAAGGCAAGCATTAATTTCACAGCTTTTCTCTCTGCATACACACTCGTGGTAAAGTAAATCAACTCAATCTCAAATCAATTTACACGTAGATTCTTTATGCGATCCACCTTGTTGGGAAGGAGAAAGCTGTGATGAAATTGCAGGAAAATGCATTTGTGACCCGACCAGGAGAGAGGAAGAGATGTGCAGAAGGAAGCAAGGTGAACCGAATGGGTCATTCACAATCACACATAACTCTTTTTTTTTTCCTTTGACCAGTTTCGATCCTTCGTTTTCCATATTTTGTCACTTAAATTCCTGATCACTAGCGTAATGTTGTGGCCACAACATTTGTATAATTCCGAAAGCCCAAACGAACCACTAGGAAGTTTTTCAAGTATTTAACGTAAGATTTGCTTTTATCCTCCACCTCTGACACCTACTTGTATTATGCAATGGAAAGTAACGTAAGATTTGCTTTTATCCTCCTACTCCGACACCTGCTTGCATTATGCAATGGAAAACACGCAATCCAATATCCGAAGGTACTAAGCACCGATTACCAGGTCTTTTCAATTAGCGACAGAGTATAAAATGTGATATTTACCTAAAATTCAAATTTGCGATACAAAAGCTTTATATTATTTTTTCTGATATTAATAAATCAAAGAATGCAACATTTCTATCAGAATTCTCTTTCAGGGTGTTAAATGAAAAATAAAAGAGCAACTGTGCACCCCCAAAAAGGGAGTCTAGAACCACTGCATATGATTTTACGCCATAGCCTGTTATCTCATTAATGTTAGGTACATTATTTGCCATAAATGACTTTTATCGTTCACTTGTATTTGTGGTTCAATTATTTCTATTTCTGTTCCTCACTAGAGTTGCGACAACTAAGGGACAAGAGCTGCAAGGAACGATGGGAACATCAAAGGCCAATCAGCTGTTCAGGTCGATTATTTGCACGATACGACATCAGGCATACCGCTGACTCAGTGCGTAACTGGCGATGCTACTATGAAGATGCTCTAATCAGGGATAGAAGTCGATATGATACAATCAAGAGGTCAAATTGCTATCATACAGATAGCGAACTTGAAAGCTTCACAAGTGAAGGTGAATGTAAAGATATGAAATTATTGTTATAGTACTCAAACTGTATTATATGACTGATGCTTACAGATTCTGATCAATTACATAGTCAATACCGATGAATTTAAAGTAAAACCAATAACACGCCGAATTTCACCGTAAAAAGTTGACAAAAGTCCCTCGACGAGCCATGATTTATCATAAAAAATTTTAAAAAAGGATCAGAGTACTTAGAATTGCTACCCTCCCTAGTCTATATAGGATAGCATTGTGGCGTCGTATATCATATTCATCATTTAGGTTGTTGCTAGACCCTTGCAATCCTTACTGATATCACATAATTTCTTTCCAAAAGACTATTCTAAGAAAAAAATGAACTGAGCTCTGTCAAGTGACGACTCTATCTGTTAGAATTTTAGTAATGAAACCCATACCTGGCGCAGTCATGGACTTAGGCTTCTTGAACCTTACTGTAGGAAAGACGTCTTCAAATTTTCATTTTTACTTTTACATTTTGTAAGTGGTTGGTGTGTTGCCTAATCAGCTATTGCCGACCTAATTGAGATGTTGATGAAGGTAATGCGGTTATCACTGGTGTCTCGAAATGGAACTAAGTTCTGTATCACGATCCACCCGTTACAACTATTAACAATAATGCAAACAGATTAATTCACTATGTTCCGGTCGTTTGCAGATGCCGGTTGTCGTCCCCTGGGTATGGAGAGTGGAAGCATACTTGACTCGCAGATCACGGGCTCGTCTGAATACGCCCCTTCATCTCGTTACGGGGCTCCCAACGCACGGCTGAACAATGCTGCTAACGCGGGTGCCTGGGCGGCACGCAGTAATGATGTCAACCAGTGGTTGCAAATAGATTTTCTAGTTAAAACAACAGTAGCCAAAGTGGCCACTCAGGGAAGGAAAACCTACCCTCAATGGGTGAAGAGTTATTCCTTGTCTCATAGCTTGGATGGAACGAACTTCGAGGAACATAGAAAGTGCGGCACAAATGAGGTGAGCCCGACTGACGCAAAATCCAATATGTAAAGGGAAATATTTGAGTCAGGCATTGACCAACCGCCAAGTCATTTATACTGAAAATTTCCTTGTTTACTTTTTCGTTGTTATAATGGCCCAGGGTCATCGAGGCATATAAAAAAAGCATAAACGAACATGGCCGATATTAAACTTTCCCAACTGAGCATGCTTAGTCTAAAGGGACTTTAAAAACAATCGCGACGGCGATTGCGATGACAGGGTGACGATACAATAGATTTAATGATGTGAACAGTAGCTCAGCACGCACGTTTTGCAACTTTTTTCCTTTCCTTCCAAAACAAGAACTGAGATCGCATAACTTTGCAAATTCTGAGAACGGGACCACTAACGGCAATTTTTGGATCAATATCAGTATCTGGGCAACTGCCCACCTACCCCTCCCCTAACTCAACAACAGTTAATGTTAAAGTTGGGTTAGGGGAGGGGTAGGTGGGTAGTTGCCCAGATACTGATATTGATCCCAAATTTTCCTTGTATTATACTTCGAACCCTCCGCCCCATTCCCCTTTCATATTGAGGAGGACACTTAGCGTCGTTAGAGAAACTAATCACGTTCTACTACTCCTAAACTATCTAAGAGGAACCATTTTTTTAAAGTGATATTTTCCCAGGTTTCGTCGTCTAAACCTCTTTAATTCCATGCGACAACAACGTGTGACCAAAAGATATTCGTGACATCTTTTTTGTCCTTAAACTTTCAGTGAAACTAATCAATTGCATTGTTTGACAGATTTTTAACGCCAACTGGGATGAGAACACTGTTGTGTATAACACAATCAATCCAGTCATCTTTGCGCGTTACATCCGGGTTATGCCGAAGACTTGGAAGTCACACATATCCATGAGGGTGGAGTTTTATGATTGCGGCGGTAACTACATTTGATTCACTTTATACGAAATACTGTGGTGGATTCATCGATCCTTTGGAACTTATCCGTCCCCTTTTTTCATCTGACGAGCATAGCCATTTGGAACGAAAATATGCACGGATATTTATCAGCCGACATAATCCGTTGAAAGATGCAAACATTTTTCCGAGAGCTAAGCTCTGCAAAAAGAAAGGGCGGGGGCTGGGAAGATCAGATAGTGTCCGAGGGCAAATACACGATATCTTTACGCTAAATGGAAGCTTTCGTGTCTATCATCCCTCAAACATTTTTGAACGCGCGGGATTTATTATTACACTAATATGTCAGTATGTAGTTTTAGAAATACTCCCGCTGTTTTGTCTGAGCATCGTATCGGCATAAGGCGTATGCGAAAGAAGAAAACAACACAAACGAAATCATTATAGTGTTCTTTGTGTCAACAAAATAACCAAAAAAAATTGAAGTTTGGATGGTTTGGTACGCCATTTTGTTGCTCCGCTTTCCTTGCACCTCCCATTTCCTTAATATAGCAAAATGCCGGGGTAAGGGAATAATTAATAATCATGATAACAGCGAAACTTTGTTTATGTTAGACAGAAAAACTGATAAACGTATAAACCAAAATGTGTTGTTATAATGCGAAAAAGAAAGTTACGTAGTACCAAGGAGTTTGTCTTTGCAATTACCAATACAGGGTCTGAATATAACGTTTTCAAGGCAGATGAGTTGCTTTCACAAGCAGAGTACGTATGGACGTTTGACCACTTAAACGATATTAAAGACCTTCCGGGAAAAACTTGGGCTGAAAGGAGCGCCCTTTTACAATCAACCACTGGTGTGCGAGGCAGAGCTGTTTCAACTGCTGGCGGAGCTGGACCAATCAGATTACACGACGACTCAGAAAAATCATATCTCGTTTGGCCACTTAAGAGCGCGCAAGTAACGGTAGCTCTGTGGCTTCTGTACCATAGCAAAGTTTCCCCCGACTTCCAAACTTTCCTGGCTTCGGCAGAAGAAGTGTCAGGTGGAAGAGGGATTCATCTCTTCCAGATGGATGGGAGCAAGGAGGAACTGACATTTCGAGTGACGGTCGGAAATGGGCGATGTTTCGTAAAGTTTCATGCCCCTCAAGGAGTCTGGACTCATTGGGTATTCACATGGAAAAAAGTGAATAATAAACTGTCTGAGGACATGACTGTGTATCGTAATGGGAAAGCAGTTGATGATTTGCTTCAGAATACTTGTGAGGCTCGTAACTATCCGGAGATAACCAACTTTGACTTCACAATAGGTTCTCACACTTTACCGAAAGCGTCTTTTGATGACATCATTGTTTGGTTAAAATTGCTTTCCACGTTGGAGGTGGAAGAGTTGTTCAGTTACTACGAAGGTAAGGATGGTCTCAACTACTACATTTCCCTGTTATAAAGAGCCAAAAGTCTATCAAGGTAGTCGGTAGAACGTCAGAGCCAGTTTTTAAAAACTGACTTGTCAGCCCTTCTCGCAAAAAAGAAGTAAGGAAATCGTCGGATTGGGAAAGAGGTTAACGCAAATTTTCTAAATCACAGATTGTAAAGAGGCGTAACCAATGCAACTCTGGAGGACAAATGACTTTTAATCGCAATTTTTTCATCACTGATGCTCATGTGCAAAGTGCATTCCGCCCATAATGACTGTTTTCTGACGCTATTCTATGATCTTATATAGGCAGAGCCAATCTTCACGTGAATGTGAGTTTGGAATTGACTGATGAAGAATTTAACCTCGAGTATAGGAATATTACTTCTGAAATTTTCAAGTACACATCCACTTGGATAGAGAGTCAGGTAAGGAGGTATTTCAGTTAGCAAGACATGACTGTAAAACTCACAAAATCTGGAACAAAGAAGATATCCATCGATTTCGTGTACAGTAACCAGTTGTTTACTATCTTTCCGTAACCTTTTCACCCCTAGGGAGGTATCACTAGAAAATTTTGTTTTTATAAATTGAATTATTAATGTGAATTTGCCACCATAAAGAGAATCTAAAGGTGACGTTCAGAGCACGAGCTTTTCGTCAGAGCGAACTTTCTGCTGTTCGCCTGCCGCTCGCTCTGAGAGGAACCAACTACTGAACTAAGTTAACATTCTCAAATTATAGTCAATTGTCCCCAACGGTAGGCGTATCATTATTTTTTCAAAAATTTCTTAGTTTCTCTGTAAGAATTTGCCAGTAGACAATAAACCTAGAAACGAAGTAACCTGGAGTATAATCAATGGTATTTTCGCAATTTGAAACACATTACACGTGGAATGAATGCTCAGTATTGACTGATACACTTCATGTTTTCCTTTTTGCAGGTTATGAGCCTCCATCAGAACAATTCGTTGTTATCAGTGGATAACTTTGTGTTTTGGTAATAACTATCCGCCTATTACAAACATCTTAATTACCGTAGATAATTGAGAGAATGATGACAAAAGCTCTCTGTTTGGTGTGATAAAATTGCACAACGTAACATCTCATATCATATGGGCCGAGAGGCATTGCGGTCAATAATTATCCGACAATTTTTTTTAGCCAAATGAATAAAGGGGGTAAGTTTCTAAAGAAACCGTCTGTGGTGCTGCGGCGGTGGGAGAGTATAACGGGGTAATTTAGTATTATTAACTGAGTTGATAACGAAAATTGGCCAACGTAAAGAGTTTAAAAGCTGACGTTTCGAGCGTTAGCCCTTCGTCAGAGTGAGTTTAGCCAAAGCTATTTAAACAAGTTTCTCCTTCCGACGTATATAAAATCGAAGACTTTATTGCATTCAACTCTTGCACACCGCGTGTGTGTTCTCTGTGTGCTTTTGCATAATGTACCAGCTTACTTAAACATGCTTACATACAATATAACTTACAATAGGTGTTAATTATCACGTAGTAATATGTTACACTCCTCACCTGCTGTTCTTTACCAGCTTCTCGAACGACATTTTCCCTAAGTCTCTCTCGTTCTTTCTGGTTGTCGTCCGGCCATTGGGAGAACTATTCAATCAACCCCAAAAATCTCTTATTAATATTATCATCTCATGCCATACAAAAGAGACTTCAAAAGCATTGTATAACCATGAATTATGAATGAAGAGATCAACGGCTCTATGGGTAGTCATTCTAAGTTAGCATAACGATTGATTTACTTTTCTCGTTTAACAATTAAAATCATCTCTTTATTAAAACTCTTTTATTTTACAAAAACGTGGATACCTCCTGTCATTGACCATGCACAAAAGGTTATGGCAATCATGTACAAGATCACCCACAAAGCATTTGGGTCTCTTCGTTCATTTCCAGCGCTTTTTAATTGTCAAGGTTTTTACAATGTGGTATATAAAGGCTTTGCACCCAGGTAACACACTCCTTTGCGACCTAAGTTTTTCTCCTGTTTTCGTTTTAACTGATTTCTTAACCGTGAATGTTTTCTGTTTTTTTTGTGTTTTTTTTTGTTTTTTTCGTTTTTGCACCCTTCACCTCTTTGCAACTTACTTAAAGTAATTCTGTAAACTTTGTTTTCACTCCTGTTCCTCTTGTGATTACCCTTAAAGAAAGGGTACATCCCACCACCTTGATCAAGAGATAACATGATTTGTGATGCAATTTTCGCAGGAATGTCACCAACGTGGCGGCGAACTTTACTGTCAGATTCAAAGGAACTGAATACAGAGAGATAGAACCGCTCCAGACAAGCCTCGTGTCGCAAAGCATGTTGGGTAATCGACCCATAAGATTACTTTCCAACCTGACAGCTAATGACAGTAAGTCCGTCTCCTCTCTTTGTGACAACAAGTCGGCTTTAAGCAAACCTCGAGGTTTTTTGTCAATGCTGAAATCGAGAACAATCTGACATTTTCGGGTGAAGCAAGAAAATCGCGAGACCGAGAATGGAAATCATCGCAAACTAAGTTTCAGTTCTTGCAAAATTTAATTTGGAAGTTTAAACTCTATTCCAGAGTCTTAATCATGTAGTTTCACAAGACTGTTTAACTAGCAATGTTTTTACTTAGGATAATTAGCAAAGTACCAAATGAATAGCATAAATTATTAGCACGTACAGAGTAAAGAAAAGTGACTCCTATTCTCTGGCGGCTTTGATTCCCCCATCAATAGTCCGCTTCAGTTCGTTATTTAGCGAGCTTCAAGAAAACTTAGCTGTGATCAATCGGTATTACAATCTACTATTTCAGAATTTTTGTGAACTGTATTATGTATACTGTAACTGTAGAGAACACAGTTTCCTAGGATTCTCTTTGAGCTATAATAATAGTAATAATAGTAATAATAATAATAATAACAATATAATAATAATAATAATATAATAATAATAATAATAATAATAATAATAATAAGACGTTCTAGCTTCCCTGCTGAGTTCAATCTGAACCAAGACCTAGATATTTCAGTTTAAACTAATTACACCGTTTCATCGAAAAGTAAACCTTATATTTTTCTCACGCCTGTAATGTTGTATCGTCACAACTTGTTCACATTTCTTGCAGTTTACATCCACTCGCTCCACGTAACAGCACAGAACAAAAGCTCGACTTCTCTGGCAGTGTCTTGGAATTATCCTGAACAATTAATTCATGGCATTTTTTGCGCGGTCGACATCTCGTACCGTGTAATTAACTCAGTAGAGAGACAGATTGTCGGAGTTACGTCTGGGTCGACGGAATTTGAGGTTAAAAACCTAAAGCCTTATACTTTATACGCCATAACTGTCACGCCTTTTACTCACGAAGGAAAAGGAAAGGAAAGCGATGAGGCGATTGCAAGAACATCCGAAGGTGGTAAGTTATAAAAGCGGGTGAATAATTAAAAATTGGACACGTTTTGGGATTGATGTCTACAGATGTACTGAAATTTGAGGTTCACAAACGGAAAATGCACTCAAAAGCGTTCACAGCCAGAACGTTTGCATACTAACATAGGTGCCACGAACTCTTTCGATTGCTTGATTACCAACTCGAGTTCCAGAAACTTAAAGTAGCAAGTAAGACCAGTATGAATGGGAATACTTTCTCAGATAACCTTCCTTATTTCAAATCTCACTGTCAACCGCTTACGCGTCCGCATGTGAAAAATATGAGGCTGTGTTACAAGTCAGTCTTTTCGAAATCCGAATCAAAGATACCAAATTAGGAGAATCTTCTAAATACTATCCTTTTAATGATCTGGGTCTCTCTTTTGAATAATTTTTTTCCTAGTTCCAACCTTGCCACCACTGTCATGTCACCACCATGTTACAAGTTAGTCCTTTTGAAATCCCACTCCATGTAACACCACAGTTCAGAAATCCCACTCCACACAAAAGACACCAAATTGGGAGAATCTTCTCAATATTACCCTTTTTCATGATTTGGGTCTCTCTTCTCTTTAATTTTTCCCAGTTCCAACCTCGCCACCGCTGAACGTGAAGGTCTTCGTCAACAAATCTACCGAGAAGCTAGAGGTCTCATGGGAGCCACTTCCTTCGGAGCACCGTCTCGGTATTATTCTAGGTTACAAAATCACATATGTTCCACAAAGTGGTGGAAATTCACGGGGCTTGGTGGTGAACACTTCCAGTCTCTCAACAGAACTACAAAACCTTCCGAAAGGGATACCTTACGTGATAGAAATTACAGCGTTTAATAGCGTTGGCGAAGGTCCACCAAGTCCAGCAATTGTGGCTAGATCACCCGAAGGAGGTAAGAATTATTTTTGTCTAAACATCTTATTACATACAACATAGTCTTTATGAGTGCTCTTTCTTTAGCAATTTCCTTCTTCCCAAATGCAAAGTAAGGTTAGAATGCAGCAACAATACATTTCAACCTTACAAAAAACCACGCGGCACAATCTACCAGTCTGAATAAAGCAGTGTTTCTCTGCATGAATCTTAACGAAATTTCTCAAATGTTACTCATGGTTTTCATAGTAAACTTAACCATTTTTCCACCAAGAAAGTATTGCGTAACTTCTCTGTTATAACACTTATGACAATATTCACGATTGACCTCCGTTCAAGGAACACAAACTTTTGTTTTTACGAGAAAATGCTGTAGTAACCGTCGAAATTATAACGTTCATCGAAGAAAACCCTCTAATTAAGGGACACCTTTTTATGCAAATTGGTCACCGTAAAGAGTTTCTAAGCAAACGTTTAAAGCGTGAGCACTTTGTCAGAGCGAATGAACGAAGGGTGAACGCTCGAAGAGTTAGCTTAGAAACTCTTTGCGGTGGCCATTTTACATTATCAACTCCGTCGATAAAACCAAACAATATGGTTTGTATTACATTCATTTAGAGATACCCAACATGGAAAACTCACTTGGTTCATTTGGGTACGAAACGACTGTATATAAAACGATAGGTAACCTTCTGAGGCTGCATTCTGAATGAGGGTCTCACTGTTTATAGCCTCCAATGTCTCACTTCACCTTGATTTATCTTGTTTATACTAGTTCCCAGCCTTGCGCCTCCAGTAGTTATGGCCCACAGCACGAGCTACACAAGCGTAACAGTAAAATGGATGGCTATTCCAGAGGAAAACACCAATGGAATTATAATGGGTCATGTTGTTGTAGTTGAGGAAATCGATAAATCTTTCTATGTCTGCAAAAATAATTTTACCCAGGAGATCCATGGACTGGAGAAATCTAAGGTTTATAAAATCAAAGTGGCAAGCTTTACATCAAAGGGCTTCAGTAACTTCAGTGATTACGTCACAGTGATTACTAGCGAGGATGGTAGGTTATTACGCTGGCAAAGAACAACTCCATGATGTCTTTACTATCTCTCTGAACAGAAAACTTGGAGAACTACCGAAATGAGTGCATTTCAATCAAACCAAACTATCGGGCTTTCCCATTTTCTTTAACGCAGCACCTCACTCATAATAGTAATACCACAAAAGTAACGGTCAGCTCTACCAGGAACTAGTTTTATCATTGTTATAATCTAGCCAACCCTTTTGAACACGTACTTATTCTAAACAAGCACTTGTTCAAGAGGATTTGCAAACTTAAGATTTAAGCGTTTTGTAACGTGTTGTGATGGTTTCAGATGCACATGACTTAGAGCTGCACCAAAGTTTCCCGCCCTTTCTTTTTTGTTCCTCATGCATTACGTAACGGCTTGCAAATGAGACCGCAATCTTGTCCCGCCGCGGAACCATGCCCGCGCTTTGGCCTAACGATTGCCCAACCAAAAATGAATCTCTCCAATTTTTTTTATCACTATCTTTCATAGGTTTCTTGGCTGCCTCTCTCTCTCTCTCTATTTACTCTATGTTAAGGAAATATTAAATTTTTTATTTGTTTTGACCTGATTTCTTCTGATAGATTGTCACGCCATTGGCATGGAAGACCATAACATAACAGAGTCACAAATAACTGCATCCTCTCTACAAAATGGTGCAACCAACGCTCGACTGAATTTCAAACCAACGAATCTACTCGCCACTGGAGCCTGGTGTGCTGCCCCGGATGATACAAGCCAACCGTGGCTTCAAATTGACTTTCAAGACAAAGTTACTTTAAGCCAAGTAGCTATTCAAGGCAGATTTTATGATGGCAGCGCAGTTAGTAGCAGTTTCTTTCACTGGGTGGAAAAGTACTCATTGAATTACAGCCTCGATGGAATGTATTTCAAAGCTTATAAACAGTTTGATGATGTTAAGGTATCATCGTTGCTTATAAGTAATATTTTGTTATTTCCCTCCTTACTTTTTGAAGTACAAGTCTCTTGTTACCCAAATTGTAAGCTATTTCAAAATATGCACTCCTAGTTTTTCTTCAGTGAGGATTCTTTGAAGTTCGAAATATTCGAAACTTGACTGAACCCTCTGCATGGACCACAGTTCATTGCAACCATAGGTTAAATACACATATCTTATTGGACATTTGGGTGTGTAGTATCGCTGAGTATTTTTATGAGTTGTGCCATACTTTGACAATGGTTTCGTCCAGGAAAAGTGCTATTATAAAACCCCAGACCTATTCTAAAGGTCACTCTTTGGATACTGTGTTGTCTTCTTGGAAAAGAAAAAATCTTCCTCAAAAACACGTCCACAGTTCGTTCCTTATATGGTGTTCATGGAAAATCTCTCTCGTTTACGTCTCCACAGCTCATTCTCAGACACAGTGTTCATGTTCTTGGAAGTACGCTCCCCTTAAAGAGGCACGTTTAGGGGATTCACTTCAATTCACATTAACAAATTTCCACCGTTCTGTCCCTCCGCAGATATTTCAAGGTAACTGGGATAGCAACACCGTAGTTTTTAACTCCATAACACCAGTGATCTACACGCGGTATATTCGTATTTTGCCAAAATCGTGGGAAGGGAACCCATGCATAAGAGCTGAGTTCTTTACCTGTCATAAAGGTAACTTGATTAAATTCATCATTATCACTTTGTAAAATAGAATTTGATATATTGTAATCAGTTAATTTTTTCGTCGAATTTCGTTCCCAATATTTTCCTGTGGAGTAATCACTCCAAGGGCATAGCATTGGCTCGACAAAAAAGCCTGTCCACAAACCAGGTACATAAACAGAGGCGCTGAGAGCTTAGGGTGCAAAAGGAAGTGACAGTTACACTTCTGCTCTTTGGAGTAAAGATGACGTGTTACTGTAACCGTGATGTTGTAGGGAACAAGATGAGATACGGCGCAATTAAGGTATAAAACAACAGAAATTATAATAATTCTCAGAGAGAAACCAAAAACAATACTGAAATGATGTTCAAGCGACTCCGTTTTCACAAAAATTATCTGTGTGAGTGAAATACAAAGCAGGTAAAATAACCTTATTGACTAATAAGCGTGAGTAGCAAGCAAAGAGTAAAGGAAAATGTAAAAAAAAACCTTCTGTCTTGGAAACTTTGTGCCTACAAGAGTTCCTTGCCATTTTGTCTTTCACTAAAAACTTATGATTTGACTTCCAATAGAAATCACGCTAGAAAAAGTTAATGTAACGTCCTCTGTTGCGAGCTCAACCGGTGTCGGTCTCCAATGGAAGCCACCGGATACACTAAAGTTGGGTGAACATGTAAAGAGCTATGTGATAGAAATAGTTGATTTGCTGAGAGGAGAAAGCTTTAACTACACGGTTAACTCGTCCATGACAAGGGCAGACCTGAACATTTTGAAACCATACACGCCCTATGAATTCAAAGTTTATGGTGTCACAAGTTCATGGGAAGGAAATATCACTGATGTTATCAGCATAAAAACACAAGAAGACGGTAGGTTGAGATGAATAACATATCTTAAGGCTTAAGCGGAGGTGGGATTGGATCGAGGCCTCTTAAAACTCCCTGAGCATGAAATGATAAGGAAGAACTGCTAGACTAGAACTGCTAAGCGTTGTGCACGTCCATCGCCGGTAACTCTCATCATTTCGTCTGATCACTATTATTTCTTACTCAAGTGCCAGCTGGTATATTCACCGAGAGTTGGACTGTTTATCTGAACATTTATTTCATTGGTTTATCGATGCTCAACAAGAGACGACGAACAGTCCATTAGGCTCACGCTCAACCAGCCACTCGTCCGTTCTGTCTTTCATGATCGAGTTGATACAGGAGTAAAACATCTTCTAAGTTTTATTTCATTGAAGAGTAGCGGAAAATTAAAGTTCCACTCTGGGTCAGTTAATTCAATGAACAAATTTTTTGTTCTTGTGTACGTTGTTTATCAACAGTTTAATAAACCCTGAGAGTGACTCTATACCAGATAATTTTTTAATATTTCTATTTTCATCTTTACTCAATGCTTGTGTAAACTCAACAGCTCCCAGCGAACCTCCGAGGAACTTTAGTATTAAACACAGCACTGAGTCGGAATTAACCTTCCAGCTGAAACCAGTCGACAAGTACCATATCAATGGTGTACTTCGGGGGTACAAAGTCACCTATGGTAAAAGCAATTCTCCAAATCACACCTGGACGACCTTGCTTATCAACGCTACTCACAACAGGCGCAGGAAAAGAAGTACTGAGAACGAAACATTGGGCTTCATTCTCACCAACTTAGAAAGTTACTCAACTTACACAGTCACGGTGTTGGCATTCACTGTAAAAGATGGCGTCCCAACTTTGGCAGCAAATTTTACCACAGCACAAGATGGTATGACACCATTGCATCTGAAAACGAATGAATCTTGAACGAAGTTTACGGACTATGTGGTGTGGTATTAGGGTTGTGATAAGTCTGACTCATACATGTTTTTCTAAAACAAGCTATGTTTTCAAAAGGTTATTCAACCTATGACCAAACCTCTACCACCTACCCGCACCTTGATATATCATGACTGACTGTGTTAGATTAGATAAGATCGTTTCTCAATTACCATACGACATATCATCATAAATAACCGCTGAAACTTCAGGAAAACTGACAATCGATGTTTGCATTCGAGGAATTTCCACTGAATTAAATTCTCATAGGGGAGTGGTATTTGTCACACTTATACGAACAAATGTAAGAGAAGTAAGTCGAGTAAGATCACTTTTCGTCATTTCGTTGGTTTTTTTCTTTGCCTCAATGGTGCTGATTAGAACCATTTCTGGAAGCAATTTACTATGGAATAAAATGTTTTAGGTTACATATTGAACTACAAGGAATGGAATACTATCTACCTGTGTGTTCATTGTAAGTGACGGTAATCATTCCTTTCTACGCTTTAAGTACCAGATCATCCGCCAACAAACGTGACCGCGTTCAATACCAGTTCCACGAGTATTAACGTCACCTGGCAGCCCATCCCTCCAGATCATACGCATGGGATTATCCTGACGTATCAAGTTAAATACTGGAGACATGATAAACCAAATGATAACGTTTCCAATGTCACAGTAAACAGTACAGAACTACAAGTGGAACTGAAAGGATTGGGAAAGTACAAAGAATATTCAATTCAAGTCGCTGGATCAACGGTGGTTGGTTTGGGGAATTACTCGGAAGCTGTTTTTGTGCGAACTGAACAAGACGGTATGTAACCCATTTGTCAGTAGGCAACAATTTGTTCATGTGCTTACTCATCTTATTAGCTTTTTCTTGAATTGTGGTAATAAATTCCATTATCAAGGAAATAGCTTTTCAATATAAATTTTTCAGTAGACTTTTAGAAGGACAAGTACCATACTGCCATCCCAGAACTTAAACCATCGCTCAAACTCACTTTACGTATAACAATCTGAATTTTTCTCCAAACCAGTTTTTTCTTGTTACCGCAGTCCCAGATGAGCCGCCAGTCAACATCAGAGCAAAAGGAATAGAACCCACTTCATTAAAAGTCCATTGGTCTCCTGTGCCTTACGAAACCATTAATGGAATTGGCATCGGTTACAAGCTCATCCTTATCCACATAAATGGAACCATTCTAAGAAATTTCACATTAAATATCTCAGCCCTCACGATAGACATCACCGATTTAGAAATATGGACGAATTACACCATAAAGATGACAGCTTTCACTGTCATGGGAGATGGCCCTTGGAGTGATTTTATAAAAGAAGATACAGATGAAGAAGGTAAACCAGCAGCTCATCATTTAAATCAGGCTTAAATGCGTCACTTAAGCATACCCCCTAAAAATAGCCATATCTCGCTATTTAAGAAATTGAAATGCATGCTTACTAAGAATTTCCTTACCAAAGTTCTACGGTATATTCAACAGCAGAGCGTTGGGCTTCATTCTCAATTACACGATATGTCCTAGTGGCGTTTGTGGGTAAAACCACGCTTAAAGATACTGTTCAGTCGAGCGAGTAAAAGGAAATAATTCTTAAATCTTCTTTCACAGCTCCATTCAAACCTCCAGCTAATTTGACAGGAGAAGCAAAAAGTTCGACATCAATCTTTGTTCAGTGGAGTTCACTTGTTCTACCAAATCTTCGGGGTATTCTCCGAGGTTACACGGTTTATTACAAAGAAGCGCCAAGCTCTGTTCATCCAAGTGTGTTAAAAAACGTGTCAGTTGACATATCTGTGACTGAAGTTGAGCTAACCGGCTTATACAAGTTTACTAAGTATCAAATTTGGGCAACAGCGTTTACGACCAGAGACGGGTTGCCGAGTAACTCTTTATTTGTAACAACACAAGAGGACAGTAAGTTTTTCTTCTTCAAACTGTCTTTTTTAAGCATGCATTGCTGACAAGTTTCTTCCTTCAAATTCAACTCAAGCACTAACTTGTCGATGTCTCGTCATCAACAGCTCCGGACCGACCTCCTCTATACATCACATACTCGGCTCCAAGCTCCACCAGTCTCTTTGTTGAATGGGGTGCAATCCCTCCGCAGTTTGAAAATGGCATCATAAGGGGGTTCAAAATTCAATTCCATGAGATTCCATTCAATGGCACAGTGGAAGAGAGGGAAGGCCAACCACTTCTCCGCTGGATGATTCTTGATAATTTAAAGAAATTTACTTTCTACTCTATTCAAGTTCGTGCCTTCACAACTGAGGGATATGGACCTGAAAACAGTCTTAAAGCACGAACGGGTCAAGACGGTATGTTCCTTTCGTATGACGTTATTGATTGTAAAAACTGGGAATCATACAAGATTCTTGATGGCAGGTTATTTTCATATTATGTATATTATATGGTTCTGACTGGGATTTTATACTCAAAAAAATGATAGCAATTTTTTTTTCCTTTTGGTCCTCTACTGACAACCGTTAAAAATGCTGCTTTCCAGTCCCTAGTAAACCTCCACAGAGTATAACTACTGAAAGTCATGTAACATTGACAACCATTCCAGTTGCCTGGAAACCAATCGTTCCAGATCATATCAATGGCATATTGCTTGGTTACAAGATTAGGTACCAGGCCGTTGAGATTGGCGAGGAGTCAGTTGAAGACAAACCTATTAGGGAGCAGATAGTGAATTCCTCTACTTTGTCTCTGGTGCTGACAAATCTTGAGATTTTTATCTTGTACCGGATTGATGTTGTGGGATTTACGATCATGGGCGACGGCCCGCCGGCCACGGATTATGCAGGTTTGTCACGTTCTCGACGAAATGGTGATAATATGTGATAATATCTCTTATTTCAAAAATTACAATTATTTACAGAAACCTGTCGCTGTCATAAGCGTCTCACAACAAGTTGGCACGAATTTCAACCATATGTCCGATTGTCCGAAAACGGCCTCCCAGACGGACTTATTCCACCTATCCTTAGCGATCTAGCAGTCACGTGCTGCGAAACCTGTCAATCACATGGTAAATCTTACGTGGACATGAATTTAAATGGGTTCAATGTGTCAGCAATGTTCCCGAGTCTACGTGCACTACGGAGCGGTATAGAAAATCCCACAGACTTTTTCTTTCCGGTGTACGGCTTTAAAGACCAGACACATTTTGCCAAACAGTTTGGTTACCAAGGAATAGTTGAATCACCTGGAATGGCGTTCATAGTTAACACAAACTCCCAGGATAATATGCCCAATGCTGTCCTGGTAAACATAGCGTCCTGTTGGCCAGCGGTGATGTTAGCTTTGGTTATCACGTACTTGGCAGGGCTGGTCGTATGGTTTGTGGTAAGTCTATCATTTGGTTTCACTGCATAACGAGTGAGGATTGCACAATATTGAGAGCTACCAAGACAGTCTGTGAGGTTAATTCCTGGTCAAAGATCATGATTTTTGTCGTCAAAAGATCCGAAGTCCATCGCAAAATTGGCATTAGCAAGTTATAGCTTGTTCCAATGCAATTTCAATAAGGTACCCAACGACCGAACACAAAACCATTGATAATTTGGTAACTCTTGGTTTCTGAATTTGCACAGTGCAAAGCTTTAATCAGTGTTCCACTGTCTCCATACGTCGCATTTCTTCCGCCTCGATTAGCTGCACATTTTGGCGGGAATGTACTACTATATATGTCTTCCAATTGCTGAGGAATAAAAATTTGTTGTTGCCTTTTATTGTCATTGTTGTTGACAGACTTGATCAACAACGAATCGTTAGAAAGGGAAATACAGGATCACTTTGATTTAACTCATTTTCCTTCCTTTCATGTGTGCAGGAGTCGGAGACCAATCCCCAAGACTTTCCACCATCGTTTATAGAGGGAGCGTATGAGTCGTTTTACTGGTCATTTGTATCCATGACAACTGTTGGGTGAGTCTCAATCAAGTTATCTTTAGACTAAAATCAAGACTTGAGTCAATCCTTAAGGTCAATATCGATCTAGAAATTGAATGAAGTCTCCTTCTAGGTCGTAAGTGGTGGTGGACCCTTACTCCGTGAGTGTCTCAAGTCATATACTCACTGTGAAGTTTGGGATAGGACATGATCTAAAGGCCTACAAAATTATACCTTCTCTGACACGAGTTTGTAAATCGACATTCACAGATACGGCGATCGAGCACCAATAACCATCATAGGAAGAATCCTGGCTATAGTTGTCATTTTGTCCGGTTTAATAATCTTTGGAATTGTGAATGGCGCCATGGCAACAGCCATTACAAGTGTTACAATGGAAACAGATTACAAAATCTACGGAACTAAGGTAAAATAGAGATGGAGAAAACGAGTTTGATTTCGAAATGGCCACGCAGTTGCTCTTTTTACAGTTTCACGTTTGGGTAACAGGTCTAACTTTCGAAAAATTAGGTCTATGCTGTTGGTATCTGTCTGAGATGGAACACACAAAGATGTGCTTATTTTCTTATTTTCTCAGCAAATCAAAAACATCGCGCTGTATCATAACTAGGTAATTTCAATTCAATACCAACCTGATTATTCCGTGTAAAGAGAAGTGTACATTGTTCCAACTGCTCCTGGCCTTGTACGATATTACGCTAGTAAGTTAATCCATGCTTAATCTTGCGTCAACTGAGATCCTTCCCATCCACTGCCTGTTTGGAAAAACGATTTTGCTCAGTAAACTCATTATTACGTCCCTGCCACGAAAGCGCTATTTTTTATCCTACTGAGCAGAAAAAGTATATGAGATGGGGAAAATGGAAAATCATAAAAGCAGATCACGTGGTACAAAGGTAGCATTTGGGTCCTCGCAAATGGAGAGACATGACTCTTCTACTAATGTAAGAGTTTATCCCACAGACTTGTCCCATACTATCATCAGTTATTAAAACATGGGAACAAAATAGTGTCGTTTTAAAAAATTAAACCAATTGAAGTTAGCGCAATCTACTTCTCCAAAGATTCCAATGATCAGCACCACCGGGAGGGTGTGCATGAGTTTAATCTGTATTCGCCCCTTGTTTTTGTCCATGTAGAAGAAATTAGTTTAAATTTCTAAACGCTCATCTGTAAACAGTGACAGTTAGGAACTTCTAAGTACAAAATGTTACAAGGCTTCCATATTACATTTTACTTTCGCAGGTAGCAGCAATTGAGGGTTCTCCTGAATATCGAATGGGAGTAAGGAAAAATGCTAACATGGACAAAGGTAACACTTCCTAAAACAATCGACGATATTTACCGTTGGAAGAAGCAATGGGTGGTAGAATTGGTAGGGCTATCAGCAGCAGTTTATAAAAAGCCTAAAAAGCACCGCAAAGAGTATCATTGACAAAGATATGTTTTAATTAACAAATAGAGAAGCCTTGACTGTGCTCTGTTCTGTTATAAAGCACGCAGGAAACGTCACGTGTTTCTCCCTACACTTCTTTCGTGCTCTAGCCGCTTCCTGCGTGCTTTATAACAGAACAGAGCACAGTCAAGGCTTCTCTATTTGTTTTATAATAAAGAATCCGTTAAATTCCCCAAACATTACTTTGAATTTTCAAAACAAACTTTATTTCCAAAGCGAACAGTGTCGTCAGCATGCTCCATACTCTCATGAAGCACGCTACAATAAGCCAATCAGAATCCCTGTTAGAATGGTTCAAATAATCTGATTGGCAGTACAAGACTAAAGCTGTCAAAAGTGTCAAACCATCAAAGTTCACATTCTGCGATAGTTTACAAACTAAAATAGTTCGGCAGGTCGAATTTAACACTTTTTGCCTGAAGTTTTTAAGTCTCTGATACAGAATCTTGAAGTTAAATGTTCACATGACAAGGTAGAAAACAAACTATTCGAGGCGAGTGTTTTTTGAATGAACGACAGTCGAATGACAGCACCACAAAACTCGGCTGCAGTGACTGATGTGACTTTCCACACAATGTATCGGAAAGGATATCAGAGCAAGCTCTTATTTTTTCACTCGAAGGGTGGCCGATGTAGTTTCTGAGCTTGCTTTACTGCGATGACCGGAGATCGCCATGATGAGCGAGCCGCGATGGACTTCAGCATGATCATATTCGCTCTGACACCGTTGTGATTAGTATGAATGTTAACAGTTGTGCCAGTTTGGTTATATTTTTCATCATTTCTGTTTTGTTCTGTTTTGTTTTTGAACACTGAACTTTATATACTATACGAGTGCTAACTGTGTTTGATTTTTGTTACCGTACGTAAGCTTGCAATCTAACTGAGCGTGAAAATCTTTAAAACTTGGAATATCTATTTTTTTTTTCCTTCGAAGATTTTCGTATCTGCTCACGTTTTAATAACGTAAATTACGGCGCCTGGTATGTTTACAAAACTTTGTTTGGCTCTTCTGTTGCTACTTGCTGGCTCGCTTGTTCCGAAATTTCGCTTTCAATTATCGAAAAAAAGCCAAAAAGAAGTCCCGGAAAAGGTCGAACATAGTACAATTTGGCAGATGGCGTGACAGCCTTAGCTCGTCTCTATGCTCTATACTCTCATAGAGCACGCTCTTTCAACCAATGACAGCGCGCGTTATATCCGAACTTTATTATAAATTTGGGTATCACAAAGTATCCTCATGATTAAGATTCCATCAAAGAGAATGCTATTCAGTGAAATAAGAGGTTTATGAGAATCTAGCGTGAGGAATGAAACGATATGACGTATGCACTAGAAATCAATGCGTTTAATTCTCCGCATAAGCAAAGGGGTAAAGTTTAAAGAAGTGCTGGGCTTTTTTCTCCAGAACGCGAATACCACACGTTCGACGATATCTACGAAGCCCTACATGAACGACACGTTATTGGGGCCTTAATAGATACATACAGTGCTGGAAACAACAAGGATTTGTTTGAACAGGAACATCTACGAGTGAATAAGATCCTGGATTACTCGGCTACCTATGGGGTTGTAATGGGAGTGGAAGCCCGAAAACTCAGACGCTGTTTCAAACGGTACACTGAAAGGATATTCGCTAGTAAGATTTCACATCATATTCAAAAGAATACAGAACAGCTCAAGGCGAGTATCAAATAAAAACATTGATATTTGGTAGAATGATATTGTTGTAGAGGAATTATTTGGATGTCATTTATATCAAAAATTGATTGAATGACTGACAGACTAAAAGATTGACTGACTGGCCAACAAACTGAGACTGACACTAACTGACCAACTTACTGACTGACGCCAACTGACCGACTGACTGACGCCAACTGACCGACTGACTGACTGACTGACCGAAAACCAGAGAGACCAACTGACCAACTAAACCAAACTAATCTGTTATGCCCCCAACGACGCAGCACCACAGTTTCTTTAGAGACTTAACCCCTGTATAACTGACTGACTGATTGGCTACGACTGACTGACTGATTGACTGACTGACTGACCGTCTGAGACCAACTGACCAACTGACTGACTGACCGAAAACATGAGAGAACAGTTGACCAACTAAACCAAACTATCTCGTTATACCCCCAACGACGCAGCACAACTATTTTCTTAGAGACGTAACCCCTGTAAAACTGACTGACTGATTGGCTGACGACTGACTGACTGACTGACTAATAGTGGTTTGATTTTTCTCTTTTAGGAGCCCGCTGAACCGCTCTCCATGGAAAGATCAACCGGGATATTTGACAGTCACAGCACGGTGTTTCAAAAGACTATGTACATAACTATTATATGGTTAACATCGTTCCTGTTTTGTGGCATTATCTGGGAAATTATTCAACGCTGCAGAACAAGAGCAAAAGTTACATCACATGGTAATTACATACACCTTCGGATCTTTTGAATACTTTAAATTGTTTTTTACTGCCTAGATATTAACGTTTTCCTTTACGCCTTTGATAATTTGCTACCCGTTTCCAGCGTCACTAACCATCCTCGGCTATCCCGGTTACTCTATCTCTGTCTATCTTTAGCTTTCAGGTAAACTGTTACATTGGAAACACTACCATTATTCTTATTCTATTTAGATACACAATGCCTCTGACCTTACTGATCCTTGCAATATGCAGGACGCTTCTCATGTACTAAGCTAATAGTGCCCTACCACGCCAAAGAGTCCTCTGTCTCTCAGCGGTGCAGCAGTGGGCCGGGAGATCCTGAGGACTAAGGGAAAAGGACTCAAGTTGTTTTCTATGCGCCTTGCTCATGGAAAAACACAAAACAACTTTACTTTACACTTTCATATAACTTTACTTTACTTTACAACTTTGCTTTAAAATTTGGAAGTTTCACATACTTAGAAATGCCTCGGATATTTTAAAGTGTTCTGTATTTCTTCCTATCCATCTCATTTCTCCCTGATTTATCTCATCTTATCAAAATTGTTCGAAAATGTAATAGAGGGAAGATTTCCGCGTTGACTACCATTTTCTGTACGTGTTCTCCCTATTTTGTTTTAGATTCACGACAAGAGCTAAGGACCGAGTTGAAAGGAATGGTCGAAAGTTTTAATGAAAACATTCGAACAATTAAAAAAGAACTGGCATCACGACATACAAGAGAAAGAAAAGAACTCCTGACAAGTATAGAGAAGCAGCGAGGCAGGAAATATCTTTCGTCAGTTGAACTTTCAGAGCTGGACAACCCTTACTTTGAACCAGAACCTGACGAACAGGTATCACCCAAGGATAAACTTGATGAGTTGGTGTTTTCCAACGATACACCAGACAAAGCGGAACTTTGCTGCGATGAACGTAACGAGGAGCATTTGCCAAGCAATAAATATCAAACCAATTGCTGATTTACTCAACTCTTTGACTCCCAGAGTGGAGTAATCTTGCGAAACAAGTTTTATTTTTCTGGACAAGCCGGTTTTTTAATGCTTTATCTTGAGTGATACACGCGAGACTTGGCCATCAAACTAAAAAAATAACTTTGGGGGTTTAAGGTTGGAGAAATAAATTTAGAATCAAGCTCAGGATGCTTGCCCATTTCAGTGACGACTCCCGAGCCTTTCTTTTAAGAGCTGTATCATATTGCTATCCTTTAAAGCAGATCTTTAATTGGCCAGCGAGGAAGCTGGCAAATAGAGCAAGTATGCATTCTCGTCTTTGCACCTTCGGCAAAACAACCCTTACAAATAAAATGCTCGGGTTTGAACTGCATAAATTAAAAATAATTAATTCATTTGCCTCGGAAATGGAAGTGACTTACAGGTATTTTACTCGTAATTTTATATTTATTTATGAGCCCTCAGTTGATACAGGATGGAAATAATTTTCTTCTTCGCTGTCACTCAACCTCGCTAACATAACATCAATACTACTGAGAATGCTCTGTTTACCTCTAAATTCTCATTGAACTGACTTAGATATAACCTCAAGATAATTCTGTTATTGGAAAAATGAATCACTGAGTAGCAGTTTTCTTTTGTCATTATTTTCTTGCATGGTCTACAAATCACACAAACAAAAACAAAAGGTTCAAAAGAAGGAATGGGCTACGTCAGCAACAAGAATAAACAGCGACAGTCGAAATGCATGCATTGGGCTTTCAAGACTGGTATGACAGTGGCACAAGTGAAAATTTCGCTGACACAACTTGACTGATGGTCAAAACGAGGCAAAACATGTCTCCTCAGCAAACGCCCAGGGTTGCATGACAAGCTAAAAACAAAGCAATGAAAAGCAAAAATCAAAACAATCCCGTAAATCCTTCACAGAGCACATTATACAACTGCATTATGTAAAGCCGTTGAAAATCTCGTTGTCACAAAATTTTCTAACCAGCCGCTTAAGTACTTTATCCTTAGGAAATCCTCACACGGAAACTTTCGTGTTGGGGAACGTCTTTCGTGAAAGGCATCATACAAAATAAAGGAAAATCATATTAAGAGTTGCTAAATTCGACACCTTAAAATTGGGTTGTTGATTGTTTTAAATTAATAGTTTGCGTGATGTAGCTTCCATTAGGTACGAAAGATATGCCCTTTTGCAAAAGCATTTTAATAACTTTATTCCAAAGAGCACAATGCATAACGCAACGCAAACTATGTTACCATGTTTACCGGCTTTTTGGAACATTTGAATTTGGCTAAGTGCCACAAATAAGGCGCTTTTAAGCGTTTTTTTTTTCAATTGAAGGGAAATTCACATTCGAAAAAAACTTCAAAATGGGTTTGTCAAATAATACTTCAATCTTCAAGTAAGAAAGGGATTAAAAAAGCAAGTGGGTGGCAAGCTGGCTAAATGGATGTCAACCGTGACAAATAGTCCATTTACAGGTTCTTAGAAATAAAAATTCGAAAAAAAAAAACTTAATTGTATGGTCGGCTGAGATATTTTACTCCTAGGCTTACTTAGCACAAGTACGAAATATCCAAGCCAACGGATTCATTTGCTTTCAAAAACGGGTCTACTTGACCTCTTGAAGACCCCACATATTGATAAGGTTTATTGAAGACTTCAGTTAGGCAGCGACATAAAACATTTAAGAAAGTCACGATATACGAGTTTTCAGAACTAAGACATTGGCAAATCTAAATTGTAAAATATCATTAAGGCAAGATACATAGATTAGGTAAGACAGTATCCGTTGAGAAGAAAAAAGGTGTTAACAAAAGAAAAAATAAACGTGAGTCCATGGAGGATTGCAAGCTGAGCCATTACAATTTCGCTGTCGGATGCTTTTTGGAATTGTTCGTGAAACATGATAGAAACTGTGATAACACGTTAGGAAACAACAGAGAAGTAACCGCTTTTGAAGGTTAAAAAACCTTGCAGCATTTAGGCAAAAACACCTGCGGAGCATGATACCATCGCGAGGCGTGTTATGCAACCTATCAATATCGTAACATCAATATGAACAGGGCGGACTGCAAAAAGACCTAATATCTTAATGAAACAATGGCTTTGGAAACTGTGAAATCCTTACAGATGTCGGAAAAGGGACAATGGAAATGTCACTTTGGACGCGTATTTTGTATAAATTACACAACCAATTAGAACGAGAACGAACCAATTACTCCGTAAGCTGTCAGTTAGAAATAGTTAATTCTCAACACATCTTGGAACAATGCGACACCAACCAAAAAAAAAATAGAAAAACAGCTGGACATAGCGACGAAAAGAGATTAAAAGAATTTTATCTTTTAATAACGTGAAGCAGTCTAAACCATGGAAATTTTATACTAGATATAGTGAATTTTTTGCGTATCTCAAAACCATGCAAAGCCAGTAGCTTTCACGATATCCTACAAGAGTAGGAAAACAGAAGAGTATAACGTTACTGGGAGGTTATTAGACTATATATCATTTGCATATAACTCTTGGGATTCTGTGCTACAGTTATTTCGTCCTATGGAAAACAGCAGTGCTTGTCACATTTAGTAAGAAGTAACTAATTCCTAGTTAGATTTCGTCAAAAAATTCGTGTGATGGATCCTGCTAAATTTCCAAAACAAATTCTCTGGGTCGTTGAAGAAATAAGTTTTAAAGAGCAAACGTTTCTCCCATAATAAGCGTATGTTTGCTTTACATGTTTTGCATGTAGTAATATTCTCGTTTTCCAGTGATGAATTCATGTCCGTTTTCTCACTTTTAATTTGCCGGCTGAGGGTTAAACTTCGGGCTCGGAAAACATCAAAGACGCTTCTTGTTAAGTCCCAAAGCTTTTTAACGCACAAAATCCTCAGCTACGTGAAAGCCAAGACTTTAAATATAATATATAAGCCCTGGGCTATAAATTCGCCAGATGTATTATTATTGACTCAGAATTGTTATGTCTTCCCTTAATCCACGGTGAGAGGCCCACAACTGAAACACTAAATGCGTGCCCGCGGTTTTATCGTATCTCTATTTTGGGTCATAAAAGATTCAGTGGGCACACACGCCTAGACAATGCAAGTACATGCAAGCCAAGAAAAGTATAACAAAATCCCAAAATTGTGCTTAAATATTTCTATATTCAAGCATTAAAATACCAATACAACTTGCCACAATTGGGTATAGGTCATTACCTATCGGTTTTCCCAGGTTTTTTTTCTCTTTTGTTTTTCCTACCGATGATATGAAATATATTTTAGAGCGATGAAAGTTACCTTGCGACTCACACTAAAACGCCATTTCAAATCGGTGTTTTGAAGCCGAAACAATTTTCTTACTGTTAATGTGTATAGTAATTATAAAACCTAAGCTACATTTTCATAATATCAAACTAAAGTAAAAAGGGGGGACGGTACTGTTCATTATTGAACTAAAGAAAAACGCAAAGATTAAAAAACTTCTGTGTTGTAAAGTTGAAAAAACTTTACTCAAAAAAATTTCAAATTGCTCTATCATCATTTTTTTAAAACTACATTAGCGTCAGTGTGGCAAAGTTATAGTTAAATTCTTGTCTCTTTCTATGCTATCTTCGAAGAAATAAGCAATTCATACAGAAATTTACGAATAAAAGTAGGATCATCCATGTTTAGAAACTGTTGGAATTCCTTCGAAGGAAATCACAGAAGACAACTGGTAAGGAAGACAGCAGGTGATAACAATAACAGAAAAAAAAAACCACCGGGAAAAAAGTAAGATGCGACGTTTTCCTTTGTAACAATTACAAGAAATGTGCGCTATAATTGAGGAGAATTTAAGAATGAATCTTGGAGAATATGAACGGTCTTCTTGGAATCTCATTTGACTAACTTAACAAAGATGTTTTACAACAAAGAAGAGGTGACAAAGCTGAGTTTGACGAACGAAAAATTGTCATCGAATTAATTTCTTGGTGAAAAATTTCAAGACAGTTTGCGCTTAAGATTCACAGGCAATCAGGCAAGGGTGTCCTGTTGCTTTCAATTGAAACAAATTTGTCACATTTTTAAGTCCTCACTATCAGTTTCGCTGCTGGTCTTGTTAACAGCTCGCAGTGACGAGGGGATAACATCGGCCAATTTTGTTGTTTCTCCTGAAGTGCGAAACATTTATTACGAAGTTTTAAGCTGCGAGAATGACTCGAAACGTGCCATCATAAGGTGTGATCTCATAAAAAAGTGCAAAGTGTATATCAGCTGCTGTGGTAGCTTAATGCATGTCAAGTTGAAAAAAAACAAGCTTTTCAGCCTTTTGTCACATTTTTAAGTCCTCACTATCAGTTTCGCTGCTGGTCTTGTTAACAGCTCGCAGTGACGAGGGGATAACATCGGCCAATTTTGTTGTTTCTCCTGAAGTGCGAAACATTTATTACGAAGTTTTAAGCTGCGAGAATGACTCGAAACGTGCCATCATAAGGTGTGATCTCATAAAAAAGTGCAAAGTGTATATCAGCTGCTGTGGTAGCTTAATGCATGTCAAGTTGAAAAAAAACAAGCTTTTCAAATGAATTCGAGATAACTTTTAGCCAACCTTCGTGATATTTTGGCGCCAAGCAAATGCTGGCGGCAAAGTTTTATTGATACCTGTTCTGTACACCTTTAATAACTCTTACCCAAGAGAAATAATTACGGTACAATCCAAACAGGGCAATTATGTTTTGGTAACACCTGATTGACGCCCGCTAGACAACAGGTCCTTTGCAAGTCGCCAACTATATTTTTTCCCTCCGTCTTTTATTTTCCCATAAGGTAAACGGAGATACAAATGCGGCCAAATGACATCTGGTCACAATTCCGTAGTTTAGAACTTACATGTGAATTTTTTCACTTACATTTTGAATACAAATTACAGCCAAGAAGCCATACTCTAGTCGTAATTATGTCCACGTCACGTAGCAGACCCTGTCATTTTAAAAGGCAAACTCTTCATGTCAAACTTTAGGAGAGGACAGAATTTCGTCGCGAGTGACAGAAACCCGAAAGAGCTCTCAACAACTACTTCCTGGTTGCCGAGTAACTCTTGTCGTCGTCAAAAACTTGTCATGCAAACAAAATTAAATTCGCCAAAACCAAAACAGGGGCTGCACTAAAAATAGGACATCATGGAAACTTTAAGCGACGTGCTCTCGCAAGTCTTTGTAAAAATACAGGCATTGGGCTGTTTATCTTGTTATATTCCACATGAAAGATCACCGTGATGTACATGATTCTCCATGCTCGTAGTCATTTAAGTTACAACCGAGTGTTACCAGTATGCCGATTATGGTCGCGGTCCCACGTAAAGATCAAAACATCACTTTTAACTACTTGAGGTGAAAATTTGGCGTGGAATTATCGAGTACCAGAAAGACCTGGATACATTGAAATTTCATCAGCGCCAGTAATAGTTTTCAATTAGCAAGTTTTTGGAATATCAGATCGATGTTCACACTTTGCATAATTTGAAATTCGTTCAAAACATGTTTTTTTTGTGTGTTTCTAAAATCTCTATTTTAATGCATATACACCAAAAAGACGTCCAAGTGAGATCAATTAATGGTAATTTCAACTGAAAACATAAGTTATTAAGTGAAAAAACACGACCATCCTCCCTATTCTTAGGTTCAAAACATGAAGACATAAAGCCAGCGGGCAAAAGTGTCTGTTGAGCAACAGCCGCAAAGAGATCTAGTTAAAACTGTCTACAACGGCAGGAGACCTATTAGTAGTTTATAAATAGCGTCACTTGTTTCAAGGAAAGTTACGAGAGTCTTTTGTTTCTGCTGTATACTCCCTGATAGCGTCTTACACAAGACTACCGCAGCTAAATGTCCATGTAGTAGGCAGGTGTTCGATCGGCGAAGCTTGATTGACAACCGGACTAAGTTTCTCGAGCCTGATTGGCTTACCAAGGCAATTACTGCCAAATTTGATTTTATTTCAGCCAGGCGCCTTATCAAACAGTATTTTTGCTCGTAACATTCAAGCAGATACGATGCCAGAGATTCTCTGGAGTGAAAAGCTACCCGTGGCGCTAAATTGGACTAGCCATCGCAGAAGAGGCAGCGAATTGGTCGATGTTTGTTTATAGGGTCAACTTCTCCCGCCTACCGAACAGTATTTACACGAGGCATAAATATAATGTATCTTAAATCCACTCAAAATATGCCAGCTCTACAGGAATTACTGAGTTTCTCGACGGAGGCTTACTCTTAACGACGAACATCCTGTAAGAATCAGCTTCGAACGAATCCCACGTAGAGAGAGCATGCCGATTCGCCGCGGACGTTTTGCCCCACAGAACACTTTTCTAGAGACGATCGCACAGAAATTCGACCGAGGCAGTGAGTGACTAAATAATGTACAATTCTGTTATTGTTTAGCAGTACGCTATATTGTCATTCAGCTAAAAGCCAGCGTTGCAACTACAATTTAACGACAACTTAGAAATGCATTAAATTTAGTCCGGTCGCATCAGTTTTATAACTGGTGCTTATTGCCTGACCGATTATTAGTAATAACACTTGGTATTTCCTGCGTGTCCTTAGATAGTAACTTTGTCCTCGGTGGTGCGCAAGAAAAGAACAACTACCCTATAGTGTATTGCAGTGATGGCTTCTGTGAACTCACGGGCTTTTCGCGAAGCGAACTCATGAGGCGAAGTTGTGGTTGTAATTTTTTATACGGCTTGGAGACAAACCAGGACGACATAACGAGCATACAAAAAGCCTTTAAGGCGCAAGTGGAACTGAAGAAGGAGATTATGTTCTACAAAAAGAACGGTGAGCGTATTTTTCTTACTTTTATTATCGGTTCATAATAATCTTACGTCAACTATTCTGGCAGCATTCGACGTAACACTGAGGCGTTGTTAGACTAAGGCACTTAGTTTAATGAAAAAAGAATCGCGCGGTAATATTTGTGGACAATGCTCGGCGACACTATTTTACTCACTGACGAGTTAAACTTTCACTTTCTTTCATTTATCTTCTTGGACGGGCTCACGCAGAAAATGTATTTTTCTTCTGACTCTTTCTATCGGAAGTTGCAATTAAGTCTGGGCATTCAATGGCTATAATACCTTCAAACAACAAAAAACAACTTAGAAAAAATTTACATAAGGAGTTATAAGCACATTATTCGAACTGACGATTTCATCGCCAAAAACTCTAGCTGGCGAGATAAAGCTTAATCTGTTACAGGCATGTTTGAAGGCAAATCTCTCTGTCGTCCTCCGAGGACCGTTCAGTTCCATAAAACGCACGAAATATGTGGTCAAACGACAAACACAGTTCTAAAATTCTTCCTTCAACTGAGCACCAAACACAAGGTCATTAACATAAAAAATAAACCTAACCTTCTGTTTTGAATTTCGCTGACCAGAGGAATATTCTTAGTAAAATTAAACATATGCAACAAAGGATCATCCCCAATTCACCGTAAATTCATAAATTTCCTATAAAAGATTATAATTCTTGGCAAGAAAAAAACCTTTACCAAGTAACTATAATGATTGTCCAAGAAAAATCTGAAAATGATGTAATATATCGGTTTACAATTTACATGTATGGAAATGTTCCTGTGTTCATTTTTATTTCGCTTCTTTACAGATTTCCAATTATCGATTAGCAAAAACCCACAGAAAGGTCATAAATTTCAGATCATTTCCTCTGTCGAACAATACACTTTAGCGAAACTATGATGAACATATTCAAAGCATTTTTGAGAACGGCTGTAACACAATGGCGTTTAATACGTCAAGGGAAATAACTCGCATTTCTTGTAACTCTACCGAAATCAAAACACCTTTACCATTGACTCAATTGTGATAACAATTTCGTTCAACACATATTCCTTGCTTCGGTCGAAAATTAAAGCACTAAAAAAAATAACTCAATTTTCTGAGATGACGCGTCAACGAACAGCTAAAAGCCTAGAGTTTTATTTCGACGGAAAAAAACATTAATTCAAGTGAAATCCAAAACATGATTTGTCAACTCAAGGTCAGAGGCAGACTTTGCAAAACAATTGCACAGCAGTCTCTGAGTATCAGCCTAACAGCGCAGCACATTTTCCCGCAACACGTTGATTTGTTCAAACGGAATACAAAACCCTTGAGATCGAGCTGAAGCGAACTCAATTCAGCGCTCACGGAAAAGTCACGAACAGATATCAGCCAGATTTCATTTTTGTACGGGCACGCCAAAATTTCTTTATCTTTTCACCATGTGTTCTTCTAAAAAAAGTGACAATTTTCAACACGGATAACGATTCTGCACTGATCTTAGAAGCGCGACCCATAACGTATCATATCATAACATGTCCAGAGACATGACGGGCTGTTTGGTTTCTGAAGTCCTGTGTCAATATCGCACGAACAAAAGGGATCTGATGGTTATTCACCACTTCAACCAACAACCTTTGGTTAGAAATCGACGGATGATGTTAGACTCTAACGTAACTCCCCGCGAAGACGTCGAGATAACCCGTTGTAACGAAATACGAGATTTATTTCCGAGGCAATACCAGCAAGTTTGACGTAAAGAGATACAAGCCACCACTTAAACGGAGAGCTTTCTTTTTAATTTTCAATCGATCAATGACGATAGATGTTACTCACGAGCGGGAAATAAGTTCTTCGTCAGATATCGTAAAGTGAAACCGTCAAGGGGGCGATACGATGCTTATTTCCCGGACGATGTCGAACATCTGAGAGAAAACAACGAGTAAAGATGCGAACAAAGTTCAGGCTTCGCAAACAAGTAAATTGAACCAAATTTGTGTGCGTTTCTTCCTAATGAAGAACGAATATATTTTGGACAACATTACGCAGGTCGAGAAAAAAATTCAGACTGGCTCATCTACAACGAAAATGTTTGTAAAACGTTTAGCGCGTTGATGTCTAAAAGAAAACTGTTTTTTTTTTGTTTCTTTTTCCATATAATTTTTTCCATAACAATCTGTTCGTGCATGTTACGCTTTTCGTTGCCAACACGAGCCGTGCAAGTAAATGTGGATTTGACATTAAGCCCATTCGTTCAAATCAGTAATGATTCCCTCTGACTACTTTTGTATTTTAGGGGAATTTGTTTTCTAATTGTTTATCAAGGGTTGGTCTTTGGTTCGGCCTGGTTAGTTACACTAAGGAACCGACAACGCATTTATTGCTTTATGAATACCGAGAGCACTCCATGTAAAAAAAAAAACCTCAGGAATAATCAGATATCCAATACATTACTCAAAAGGAAATATTGAACGGATACCAGAACCAAAAAAATTTGACAATAAGCTGAATTGTACAAATTGTACACGCTAAGTTTTAAATAAAAAGTATCTCGAGTTTAATTTTCCTTGACGAAAGTCGCTGGTAAATCCATTTTGTTTCGTTGCATTATGTAGACTGATTGTTACATTGTAGTATCTAAGTTTGCTAATCAAACGGGAAATACATCACTTATGGTGAAGATTTAATTGTATCTGCCGACCGCGAACGAGAGATCCATGAGTGATGTAGATGTAAAAAAGGTCGCTTGTTAGCAAGGAAACCTAAAGCAAACAACGAAATGATTTTGCTGCGTTTAGTCAACAGATCTAGCAAAGAAACGCCCTCCACAAGCTTAGGTTTTACAACAGGCATATCAAAAATGACACTTCGTCATTAACAAGAAACGCCAGCGATCGCAAAAATAGTCTCGACGTCACTAAACCTATTCGGTTCTTTTTAATTCTTCCTGAAAAAATTTTAATTAATTTGAATTGTTTTCCCTACAGCCTTTATGCTTATTTCAATAACACGATAGAGCTGGCGTTTAAGTGCGAATTGCAATAAAAAAGGGACAGCCACTTTACCTAAAATATACACACACTTCCGCGAAAAATAAAGAGAAGGCAAATCTTTTGAAAACTGCGAATGGGCTGTACGAGAAACTTATTTCGGAGACTCATTTCATACTGACAGTTTGTGCAAATATCTGAACAAAACGCGGTTTCCCAAACGCAATTGTTGGCTTGTAAGGTATTTCAACATCCGTCTGTAAAAAAAGAATTTACATGTTTTCTTGAATTTATTTTCATGTCACGAATATTCTCAACGTAAAAAAAAAAAGCCCTCTTGATTTTTTTGGCCGAGAAGCGCAATATTTCAGCGAAATTATCACTTTGTGAATAGGAAATCGCTACGCTTAGTATGAGTCTTATACAAACAATTGAAGAGCTGAAATAAATCTGACTCCTTTGTGTTCTCCCTACCGATGTAATTACTGCTATGATTCCTTTTCAACGAACGACATCATATAAGCCGCTTACATTATATTGCGACCACTTAAAACTCTCTGTTAAAAGCCGTTAATAATGAAAAATAGCTGTATCATTATACAACGTGCTTTGCACTCAGTCGTCAGCCACAACACAACAACGCAGAGCTCTGTTTTATCATTCGTATTATTATTATTATTTCTGTAATGGTAATTTATTCGAGTATTCCGTTTCGCCTTTTCATTAGTGCGCGGAAGCAATTCGTTCTAGTATCGGAAACGCGTCGGCTAAAAGCGAGTACATTCTCCAATTTGCACCAGACGACAGTTGTCGCGCTTTGCGGTGAGAACATTTCAAACTGTAATTGCAAAAAATACGTGCGGTGGTTATATTTTTCTTTTGGTGTTAATACCCGTGTTTGTCCAGACTCAAGTAATTTACAGCGCCATGCAAAGAGAAGGAAAGATTTCTGTTGTGATAATGAAAATGAAATGGGTATAGCTTCTTACGACCCTGTGGGGGAAGCAATTATAAGTAAGCGATTACTCTGGCATTTTCCCAGAGATAAGTCTTTTTACAATTCACTGAAGAGTAAACTTTCGTAAACGAAGCCGAAGTAAGGGGATTTTCATGATTAAAAGTGAACATTTTCCAATTCGTCCTCTATTCGAGTGATAGCTCCAGCGAAAGAAAGGTAGAAGACCTTGTATATGAAAGACCCCAAAATCAAATTATTCTTCTGATTCAAAGCGGATGTATGAAAGCAATTCTTTTAGCAGAAATTTCCTTTTTCCTTTTTCCTACTGAGGAGAAAGATATCATCTACATTTTGAATTTTTGGACTTTTCACGAATCAGGAAGGTATGAAACTTGTGACTTTATCCTGGAACTGAGCGTAACACCGCCTACAAGACTAAAAAAAAATTGAAAAACTTTGTTATGTGCGGTGAGCGGAAGAAACTGTTGTAAAAGAAGCCGACGTAAAGGGATTTTTACGTTTCAAAGTGAATATTTTCCAATTTCTCCTCTATTTACAGTGATAACTCGAAAGATAAAAGACCGTTTCTACGAAAGACCCCAAAATCAAATCATTCTTCTGATTCAGAGCGAAATTTAGTAGAAATTTCCTTTTTGCTTCCTTACAAATGATGGCTTCCAAAACACGAATATGAAATAAAAGGAAAAACCAATTTGAACGATGACAAAGCAAATATTCCATATCTTTTACGAATCGAAAGTATTTAGCATATTCTTTTCGCAAAGTTAGAGGTAGCTTTTGTTTCCAAGCTTCATCCTAATGATAGCTAGCAAGCACAACAAAACATGAGGTGCCAATTCCTTTTAGCAGCTCCGTCCGTAGTAACAGAATGATACCGAAATTAGTTAAAACTAATCTGGCTGACAATCGCAATACTTCTAAACCAAGGCATGAGCCTATAAATAAGTATCATTTGACAGATTTCTATTTGTTTTTAATTCAGAAAAACCGTAGAGTACATCACAAATTTATAAACCGTTAGGGGGATAGTAACTAAGAGGAAAAGCAAAGCAAATCGGAACAAATAAAAACAGAGAACATCTCCAGAAAAAGCGATGTTCCAGATAAGAAGTTGAATTAAGTAGTTACTTTTTAAAATATCAGAATTTTCAGCACTTTCTCTCCGCTCTCGTAATTTAAAACTTGTCCCTGGCATTTTGTAAACAAATTCACAATGCATTAAAACAAAAAGGAAGAAATCAAAATAGCCTTAGGGAACAAATGTCGGAGCCATTTTTGGGCAGCTTGCATATGTATAACGTTAAAGATTCATAAAGCCTGAACGTTTTTTTCCCGTTGTTTCTCTGTAACATCCCACTCATTTATGTCGCCGGTAAGTTATTTGCAAGATAACGTCAAAAGATATTTAAATTAACTTTTGTGATAAAGTACTGGTTGCCTGGCACATTCAGTGTAAACTGACGACAACTACTCTCTTTAATTGTCAGTTCTGATGCGACGATACGCAGCAACGTGGGAGCTTTAAAGGAAATTTGAATTTCTACATTCTTCTTATAACAGCCGTCACATCTTAACGCTATATTCTCTTCTTCTTTTACTTCGCGGCCTTTTTCAGTGAGATTGCGTAATAAACTCAAAACAGAACCTCTCATTACTGCATCAGTGAATAAGAACGAAATGGTTTTCTTCTAATTCATACAACAGTAATTTAAAATCAGTATGGCACAGTGCCTGAAACAATGCGATCGTTATCGACCTGTTCACATGCCCATGAGTATATTTTGATTGCTAGAAGATATCGTAATTATTAACGGTCAAGAACAAAAATCTCTCAAAAGCAAAAGTAATAGATGGTTAGTCGGCGGGGGGGTTTAGCTGACATTAAAAACCAGACAATCAATCGACTTATTTTGAAAGAATGACCTACCAATTAATTATTCTTAAGCTACTGGAAATAATTTTTATTGCCAGAAGAAGAATGGAAAAAGAAACATTTATTGGTCAAAGCAAGCGGCGAGGTGCAGTAATTTCTTGCAATTAAATAATGCTAAAAATGGGTATGATGAAAACCATCACCCAAAATTTCATTCTCGCGCCTGTTAAGAAAATGTACAACGATAATCGACAACTGTACATTCAAATTTTTGATTGCAAAGAGAAAGCTTTTTCGCATTTTTTTTTAATTTAACGTTGTTCAAACCTAAAGGCACAGACAGATATCTCCAACCCTGAACACGAAAGGTATTTTTCCCCTTATTTTTCTCTCACAAAGAAGAGGCTGGCTTTCAATTCTTAATTCTACTATGTCCTTTTCCAAAGATAAACATCTTTCACAGTATACTAAATCGCCTGCAGCCTCTTAATTCTTTTTAATTCCAAATTTCTAGTCATCGATTGCACTAAACCTAATCGACCTCAGACGCTGAAAATTGTTTCTTAATTTTCTCATGGCAGCCACAACTTTACAATACAACAAAAGGTTTTTTCCAATTTGTTCAAAACGTCAGATTGAAGTAAACACTAATTTGAACGCTTGCATGACTTCTGCCGACGACCACATTAACTTTCCTTTGATTGAGAAAATAGTTGGGGGTAATACTGAAGTTAGATGCGTTTAATGGAGCTAGGTCAAACAAGAGAAAATCAATCAAAGACAGCACGTGGCTTAAATTAAAATTTTAAGAATGGAACCTGTTAACCGGTTAAGATTGACGACGTTTGTAGCAAGGGTCACAACAATAGACGCTATCGATTTGCATGTGAAGGCGGAGGGGAGGTTGGGAACCGTTAACTTACAAGTGCTAGTCAGATCTCATGTAAACTGCCTTTCACTGTCGTTTGCGAAGTCCCCTAATTCATTATCAACACGGAAAGCTTTGAGACCGTCTAAGAGAATTCGTTTAAAAATCAAAGCTTCTCAGGCTGACGACCATTTCCTTTTATTATTCCCATGATCTACATGAACGATTCAGTTTTATGTCTGTAAGGAGAAATTAGTTGCTGGTTTCTTTAAGGGTTTAAAGGGTTAGACAGTCTCTTTTTAAAATATAAGCTGTCTTATTCCTTCTTGAGCTATTTTAATGTACAAAGCTTAATACGTAATTCACGAACTAAACCATTTTCATTTAAGACACGCACGTTACATATACAGCTGCAGTTCATCTCATGTTTCCAATTAACAACCCCCACTGAAAATTTCTGCGCCTACGAAGAGACAAATGAATTAACCAAGTACTTTACAATAAGCCTCTATGTCTTTAAAACACGAAGATCTGACAAGCCCTTCAAGTATTCAATTCGCAGCACGCCATCACAGTGTAATAACGTAATTACACGACTCCACGCTTATCTGGACCGCCTCAGCGGTAAATAACAATGGCGCCATTGGATGACTAAAATTTTTCCTGAAAAGAATATTTTCCGGTATTTTAGGTTAGGGTAATAACCAATCAAGGAGCATTATTCATGTTCAACACCATGAAAAGCCACTTTATCCAAAAGTTTATTGCAACGTCGCCAATGAGTCTGATTAGGGAGGGAATAACTCAATACTCCTAATTACGCCAAAAAAATTCGGCGTCTTAAAATCCCAAAACACAATTAAAAGAGGGAAGTAACAGCGTCGAAGATATTTGTAGTTCTCCGTTTTATTTACCACTCAGCTTGGGGCCGACTTAAAAACACTATCAGTTGTTTACAAAACTCATTAAAATTACACTGAAAAAAAAAACTTTTGAATGAACTATAGATCACATAGCGCAAATTAGGAAAAACGTGACAGTTAACCACTTTGGAAGGGATAGCTTTTACGGAATAAGTTGCTTGAAAATTTTTTGGTCCTCTTAACGTCTCGTGTTATCGTCTAATTGAAAAATTTTATGAAATTTAACCTCCTTTAAAAAAAATTTCAAGTCACACCTGCAATAATTTGTCTAATATTTAAAAAGCCACATGAAACCAAAAGGAATTTAGGCAAACCTACAAGGCAATAAATTCACTCGTTAAATAAATAGACAAAAAGGAAAGAGCTTAAAACTGACAGAAAAGTTAAAAAAATAAAATTAGGCTTTTACTATGAAAAGAGACAGTAGGCAATGGTTATTGAGAGCATCACCAAAATGTTCAAACTGTTTGGGAACTTACAGGTGAAAGTGGAATTTCAAAAATGAACAAGGTGTTTTACAATTAGAATATTAGCTCAATTCAAAATAAAAAAAAGGCAGTGAGATGTTAAATTGTGTTGAAAACTACCAATTGAGATTTAAATCAAAATCAATTTAAATGAAAATTAAAGAAACACCAGGTCTAGTTTAAACATGATCTCAGATTTAAACATTCAAAACAAAGAAATGTTTTCATAAAAATATTTTTTTCTATTCTATACTCACATAAACTTCAGAAAATTTTTGATCCCAAAAATATGCAGGATGTTTAATACACACAGTACTATTTAAACCTTTCACTCTGAAGGTCAAATTAATAATTCTTCTTACTGTCTGACATATGTTCCTATAATGCTAGTTTGGATAATTTGGTATTTGATCAACTAATAATCCCCTAATTTACAATTTTTCTCTAATCTCGTCACTTGTCAGGTTAATATTGCAAAATATTATAAATATTGTAAGGAGAAATTCTATTTCAGTGACTCATGGGCGTTGAAGGGTTAAATAACTGATTCACAGGGTGTGCATGACATGCAGTTTGTTATTCAGCTATGTTAAGGAAAAAGAAGGAAGTTTGAAATAAATTCTTTATTAATTGGCCACCAAAGAAAGGATTCTTCTTCAGATAACATCAACACACTCGCTTTTCTGATTTCTGTTTTGTTACTACTTGGAATTCACTGTAACTTGTCTTTTTTGTAGTTTTTCAATCTTGTATGTAAAACATCTTGTAAAACATTTTGTAAAACATTTTGTATTAATTCCTTGAATTATCTTATAGGATCCCCCTTTTGGTGCTTATTAGACATTGTTCCAATCAAGAATGAGAAAGGCAATGTGGTTCTTTTTCTTGCTTCACATAAAGACATAACTAAGAGGAAGATTAGCGGAGAAATCCCCGAGCAGGATGTGGGTATGAAAGTTGAACCAGAGCAAGAGCCTCTTCAAATGAACCTGGTCCCTCTCCACTTTGTAAAAATGTTTATCTTTTCATATCAGAGCTGCTGAGATCTTGGGAAGGGGATTGAGAGGGTGGGGAACAACAGGATATAAATTTCCCAGGAAAAATACCCAAGCACCATTAACAGTAACTTAAATGAAATTTAAGAGTGATGGATCAATATCAGCATCTGGGCAACTGCCCACCTACCCCTCCCCTAACTCAACAACAGTCAATTGACAACAACTTAAGGTTAATGTTGGGTTAGGGGAGGGGTAGGTGGCCAGTTGCCCAGATACTGATATTGATCCAGAGTGATAATAAGGATGAAAATTTATAGCCTAAAAGATGGGTAAAGGTTTCTTCTCTAACCTCTCCACTCCGTTTACTGGGATTATCGAAGAGGCCCTTGATACCTGGTTATACTATATAAGAATGTACGTAAGAAAAAGGTTGGTAGGACCTGGTATTCAAAGTGAAAGCCATGTACGTAGGCAAAATTACTTATACAGGTACGGAAAGAGAATGATTCATAAATTATCTGCAGTAATTCTCATCCTTATTTGACACTGGAAAAATATATACTCAACCACTTGCCAAATAACTGTTTTGGTTGGTCACGGTGGATATTATTAATGCACTTATACCTCTAAGCTACGCTACAAAAAATACCGCAGAGATGACACTTACCTATTCACTAGGATCATGATCTCTAGAATCTTTCATAATACGTCCAGTCCAAATAAAGGTCTATATTTTCCGCCACGCTTGTCCGCCATGATGGTTTTGGGGAAACTCCGCTGATCGCTCATTATCCGGAAGTTTGCATTCGGACTGGACTTAAATTGAATTGGACTGGATTTGGAATGGATTGGAAAATTACTGACTTCTTACAATAACATCCAATTAAACACAATGGCTTCTCAAAGTTTGACAGAAACTAAATTATTCGCTGGGATGCTAGGACCTAATGAAGTATCACTGATTTTTTGTTTTGTCTGTGTGTTTTTTTGTTTGCTTCTTTAGCTTCCGTTTCGGGTGGCACTGAAAAGTTGAGTAGGTCTCGTTCCAGGAAATTCAGCAGAGATGTTCTTCTTCACTTGTCGAGACAATATGCGCAGAGTACTGGTCCTGCGAACAAAGCGAATCCACGAAGACCTATTAAGAGAGCGCGAGTGAGTAAAGAATAATCCCCGCTAGTAAAACATTTCCAGGGTTCCAGCTTGGTTAAACATTTGTAAATTCGAGATGAACTTACAAAGATAAACGCAACTAAATATAAGTTTAAAGAAAATAGAGGAAAAGAAAAGTTTTGCGGTAAAACCACAAAGGAAAGGAACAACTAAGTGTCGGCTGGGAAACGAGAGAAATCATTGCACTGACAAAAATGTGACAAACCGAAAAGCCGGACAAAATGTGATCGATTCGTGATTCGGAAAACGTAGTGAAAATTTAATTGACCCACGGATTGGAAGAAGAAGGGAGGAATGAAAGGGTTAAAAGAAACACTCGCTTTTCTGTGGTCCCCCTTCTAATATTCTATTAGTGACAACTGATCCCCCCTCCACTCCCCTGAAAACCATGAGATCTCCGACTCTACCCCTGCCGCGGGCAATAGACAATGGCCGATCCCTGATACAGCAAAGAAAGTGATGAGAATAAAAAGACAACAGAAATATTCACCAAACGAAAGAGAAAAAAAAGCTGACGAAACGTTGTAAGGGGATGGGTGAAAAATAACAAAGTGTATATTCGATTGAGTTCGTTACAGCAAAAAAAATTAAATTCTTAAGTGTCTGAGCAACTGCACACTCACCTACCCCTTCTCAGACCCAACTATCATCTAGGTTACTAACATTGATCGATCTATTTGAAGAAAACAGTATATGCATACTATGCTATGCATCATACTATGCTATGCATCATACTATGCTATGCATCATACTATGCTATGCATCATGCTACACTATGCATCACACTACACTATGCATCATACTACACTATGCATCATACTGTACTATGCATCATACTGTACTATGCATCATACTATACCATGCATCATACTATACTATGCATCATACTAAACTATGCATCTATGCATACGTTCTCTTTGTATAGATGCATTAACTTTTTGCTTTGTTATTTTTCTTTCTTTCTTTTCAGTCGTTTTCGTTTAATTCCGAGCGACTACCTCAATACAAGCGAGAGACAGACAAGAAATCAAAGTTTCTTTTTCTACACTATAGTAACACCAAAGGATTCTGGGATTGGTGGATACTCATCTTGACAACTTATATTGCAATCATGGTCCCTTATAACGTCGCTTACAGGAGAAACGATCGGAAAAGGGACCTAATTATATTTGATATGGTTATAGAGTTATTTTTTATTATGGACATCGTGGTTCACTTTCGTACTTCCTTCGTGGACCCAAGTGGACGGATTATATATGACCAGAAAAAAATAGCGATTCATTACCTTAAAGGATGGTTTGTTTTGGACTTTCTGGCAGCATTGCCATTCGAGGCTTTATATTTTGTCAATCAAACTTGGGTAAGTAAAGCATTTATTTCGTTTGATAACGATCGATATCAAGTGCAGTGGAGGTAATTCCTACCATGCTCAGATACCAACAATCAAGGTTACAACCAATAGTATAACGCGTATATGATATTACAGAAAGCAACAAAAAGAGTTCAGGACTCATGCATCGAAACTGATAGAGTTTGGGATTTATTCACAATAAACCCTCTTGTAAACAGAAATTATTTGAACTAGAGGGTTTCTAATTTTGTCGTCTTTCGTAGCCAACTGTTGTCGCGGTCTCGCACGCAACGCGCTATTGAAGCGCAATTTTCTATTGAAGTAATAACTTATTATTAACCTCTCCCCGAAAAAAAAAGGAAAGTGCTTCCAGTTTAAGTAGCTGTTGGTGGAGGAGAGATCACGTTGCGTGAACGATACAGCGCGCGCGTGATGATAGCAAACAACAGCTACAGGTATCACATTAAGTGCTTTTAAACAGAGTCCACTGAGGTGCGGCTTTCAGCAAAGGTCGAACAATGCCATATACTAACCATGCAAAACTAACTTTAACCGCTGTTCCGTGTAAATGCAACTTGCTTACAACTTGGCTTGAAATAGTTATTTCTAACTTAACTTTCCAGATCTAGAATCATGCTAACAAAGCTTTAAATCATTACAATTGCATTTAACTAACTTATAATACTAGAAACATAACAACGGAAATTGTAATCGTGCTCTCCTCATCTTTAATGAATAAAGTTTTATTTTAAATTCCAAGAAATTATGCTACTGGTCATCATCGCCATTATCCACTAATGGTCCGCTCTAATGAATTAGTACGTCGTATCATTTGGCTGTTTCTTTCTTTATATTCTTTTCTCTCTTTTCGTTATCTAGGCTCATTCAACATTTGATAGAAAAGGCTCTTCATTCAATGAGGTACCTCGTAGATACATTTAGACTATGTACATTTCATCTCGAGTCTGAAAGTCTCACTTAAATTTCTGTTTTCGCGTCACATTAAGGCACCTTTATTGACCTTATTTTATTATGTATATCTAAATATACGTGTAAACCTTCGTTACTTTTTTTCTCTTATTCTGATATTTTTTCTACTTTTTCTGACTAAACGCAGATTTTGATTACTTTTTATTGTAACCTAATAATACTCTTTTGGCTGACTCGTTCCCAGTCGTCACCAAAATGCGCGCGGCAATGAAGAGGGGTAGATAGGGGTGACGGGAAAAAAAGAAGGAAAATCACCTTCTCCTCTACCCATTATACATTGCTGCCCCATCATGCCCGTGTTGGTCGCCTCCCCTTTGAAAAACGACTTGAGACATATCATTTCACCTTCCTCATCTTTGACTATAAAACAAGCTTTAAAATTTGAATGACTCAAATATCAATCGATAAGGATCTTACATCAAATAATTCGTGTCAATGTCCTTATGTAAGCAACTACGCACCTATCCCTCCCCTAACCCAACAAAATTGGCGAGACCTTCCGGTATTTATCCACACATGTGCGTGAGCACTTGGTCAGTGAAAGGACCTCTCTCATTTTCAAACATTTACACAATTCTGCACAATGTCACACTCTATGTTCTGATGAGTGTTTTAGTATCTTACATCACGCTTCCACAACTTTCCAACTTAAAATCAAAGAAGTTATCCATATTCAATGGGAGAAACCCACACTTATTCATCGACCATATCATGTTAATTTACAACTTTCCCTGTAATTGCATACATTATTCTGCTACTGTTGTTTGTTTTGTCCAATCAGCATTTTGTTATACACTTTGAACTCGATTCTGTTATTTTTTAAAAATCAGAACTTGAGATGACCGAAGAACTGTCGAAACATATGTTTAAAAAGTGTCGTTTATTTTCTTAAATTCGTTACAATAAAATGCAATTTTAATGTAACGAAATTAACTGGTAAGCGAATAGGTTTAAAATTTAGTCCATCAGGGTGAAACATTTCTCAACATGGATGAAGTCAGTTGCTTTCTGTAAACTAACAGACACTTTTTCTTAATCAACAGGGTTTTCTTATTCAACTTCTTAAATGCGGGCGCCTTCTCCGACTCTTTCGCGTGGTTCGTAAGCTTCACCGCTACACTGAATACAGTGCTATACTATTGACTCTTCTAATGATAGCATTTGCGATGATGGCTCATTGGCTTGCCTGTATCTGGTATGTGATTGGTCTATCTGAAGTCTTAGAAAATTCAACAGTTAGTTGGCTGTATGCGCTTGGCGAGACAATCAACAAACCGTACGTGAACTTTACGGCAGAGACTGGACCCGACGAAGGGTCCGCTTACATCACCGCTTTGTATTTTACGCTGACCAGTATGACAACGGTAGGATTTGGTAACGTGGCAGCAAACACGAATGGCGAAAAAGTGTTTGCTGTTGTTACAATGCTGATTGGAGGTTCGTTTTGATATTTTTAATATTGTTCTACTTCATAAGAGTTTTGTAATTGCGGCAACCGAGTATAGCCATGAAAACGAGGCAAGCTTGGGGAATGATAAGCACTGGAAATAAGGAGTACGGATCCCAGTCCCCTCGTTAGTTTTCTTTACTCATCCACCTTTCCCTCGTCCTTACTAACCAAGACCCGGGAATTTGTAGAATACAAGGAGTCCTTCCATTTCGGCGAAGTCCGTCGCAAGATTAAAAAAAAATGATGTTAGCGCGCCGCGGAAAGCTCTCGAGGAGCTCCTGGAGTGGCGTCGGTGCGCCGCGGGAGCCCATGAGGGCAGCTGGAGCTCCTGCGGCGCATCAAAGTCACTCCAAGAGCTCCTCGCGGCGTGCAAACATCAATTTTTTTCACTGATTTTTTTTAACTCGCGCGACTGCTCGTAGCCTTGGGAATATGCGACTGCCGTAAGCACTCGCTGCCTGCAAAATAGGAAATTGTTAATTCACTATCTATTAGTGTAGGTAACCATGATCAAACTATTTGAAGCATTTTGGGATGGAAACGTACCGCACGAGAAGGTCTACCTTTTTTCAAAGGCTAAAATATCGCACAAGTTTTTAAGGCGAGCGAAGTTTATTACCTTTGAAAAAGTTAGATCGCTTGTAAGTAACACGCAGTTGATTTTCAATTTTTTGCATTCAATTTGTAATTTTCTGCACTGTTTGTAATGCATTGATATGCTCAAAGCCAATAGACAAGCTGAAATGTTGCGTGCATGTTATTACTAACAACGCGAGAAGCCGATGTTGCTTTCCCGTCAGAAAACTGCATTCAAGTTCTAAAAGCGAACGATTTATCGTTTGAACAAATTGGATGGGGTTTATAATAGAATAAAATCAATTAACTTAAAAATAGTGAACTTAGAGACCTCGCATAAGACACATAACGACAATACATCTCTTTAAATTGCGTTGAGAATGATTGTCCCTCTGCACAGCGTAGAACTATAAACCTTCAGCTGTAATTACTCATAAATAAACAATGACTTCTTTAAATCTCTTTACAGCATTGATGCATGCCGCTATATTTGGAAATGTAGCCGCTATCATTCAAAAGTTATACGCCAACCGAGTTCGCTACCATTCCCGCGCGAACGAAATCAAACAGTTTATCAGAGTACACAGAATTGATCAAGATTTAGCTAATAGGCTTGAAGATTATTTCCACACTACATGGTCTCTTTCTGGAGGTGTCGATACCAGCGAGGTATGTAAAGAATGTTCAAAAACCTAGAGCAGTTATAGTGTCACATCATAATTTTATTCTCATGATTGAATAAAATGTTTTTGTACTTGAAATTCAGATTGCGGAAACCGTACAAATGCGTAGCAAAGCCAATTTCATGAACGTTGCTTCTAAAAACTATGCAACTAATCCACTATCGTGGTGATGATTACAAGGATTTTAAAGTCGCTTGCATGTCTTATATCTTCATACGATTAAGAGCATAGCTCACAATTTGTAGCCTGTTTTAGAAAAATAATTAGTAAAACGAAGCACAATGTGGGTCCAAACCTCTCGTTTTTCGCTTGGATTTTGCACCGTTTTACTGCTGGACGTCTGGAATACGCCAACCATTTCAGACTCTAAAGGACCTGAAGTGTTACTTTTTTGTCTGATGCCCCTGCTTTCGTGCTTGTATATCTTTTAGCTGGGTTTGAAATCAATATCTATTTTTGATGAAAAAACAAAGTTAACCTTGAGAGTTTTCTGCTGATTCTTCTCAGATTCTCACCACGTTTCCGGAGGAACTCCAGTCAGACGTGTGCATGCATTTGTACAAAGGCCTATTGGAGCTCAGCCCCTTTAACCTGGCCCCACGCGGCTGTCTTAAAATGCTCTCGCCCCAGGTCCGCACGGTTTATATTGGGCCAGGCGAGGTGCTTTTGGCTCAAAATGATGTCATTAACTCCATTTATTACATCGCTAATGGGTCAATGGAGGTGTTACAAGGGGAATCTGTGGCAGCCATTCTTGGTAGGTGTTACAATGCTTTGTAAGTGCTGCTAGCAAATACACGGAAACTTTGTTAAATTTCGATTAGCAAATGGTTAAGAACTTTGTTAGCCAAAGGCATACCAAAAAAAAAGAAAATAAGCAAAACCAACTCTGCACAGCTATAATCCTCTAACCAATGTGTTTTCGTCATTTAGGAAAAGGAGATCTTTTTGGCGAAGACATTTCACGGAGAACTCCCGCAAAGAGAGCTAATGGTGATGTCAGGGCCCTGACTTATTGTGACGTGTACTTCATCACACGTGATCGCTTGCAGAATGTTTTGCATTTTTATCAAGACTTTGCTTTTAAGTTCTCCGAAAGTCTTGAGCTCACGTACGACCTGGGAGCAAGTGAGGTAATGGTTGAATAAAATGTGTCGTTCTAAAACCAAAGTGAGTTGATTGCACGCAGTTTTGTTTGCTTGATTTTAAAATAAGTTTTGATTGGCTCCTTGTAACTGTATCACTCGTTCTGATTGGATGCTGTGACGGCTTTGGTTTTGGTTTTAGAACAATTTTCTATTAAGCGTCAAAAGTAATCCGGGATTGTTTTGGTTTTGCTTTACCTTGCTCTGTGATTTGTCCAGAAAATACGCACCACTCTCTCAACGAATCAGATGCAAATCTAACACCAATTGCCTGCGTTTTCCCGCCCTTTTAGCAGCTTGCTTGTTATTAACTCGAGTTCTCGAGTTCTCACTGGCTTTTCAGAATATTTTCCTCTCTTCTGATTGGCCGTTGTAATTACTATGGTATTGATTTTACGACACTCAATCTAAGAGCAATCTAAATGAGGTGTGAAGCGGTTTGAGCGTTAGAAATATTGTACTTATAATGCAAAATGTCCCTGACCTTTTTCTCGAAAATGATTCTTAAGAACCCATCAATCTTTGTTGCCGGGGCCTCGGAGGATTTTTTGAGGAGGATAACGTGGTTCTCCGGGGTAACGGAGTGGAGATCAGAAAAAGGATTGGTAATAAGGGAATCATATTATGAAAAATGCAGAGACTTATGAAGGAAGCAGGTAAATATTATTGTGAGACAACCAAACCCTCCGTGCGCCCCTCTCCCTTATCCCCCACAGAAGAGGGATAATAACCGTTCATTTATTTTTCGGAGACTTGATAGCACCGGCTAATCCAAACGAATTGTTGCACGCCATGCTGAAAGTTCTTGCGGTTCGTTTTTCAACACTGTTGTACAAGTTTTAAGTCAATTTTTGAGTGCGACACAGATATTTCTGATTTTTGATCCCCATCGATCTAACAATGATGCAATTTCTTGTTTTTTGTGTACAGCGCGATATTTGGCGAAGGGGAGGCCTGGACTCGATTTCAGAAGACGAAGAAGAAGACGATGAAGAAACGGAGACTAACGCACTTGATGGCGTGTTTAATCACGTGAACCACACCAGTCATTCAAAAAATTCCTATAGCAACGCAACTCGGTTCAACAGAAGGCCTGGAAACACGTTGAATCTGTATAGAAAACCTAATCACTTAAAGCTTTCAGAATCATGGACTGGACTAATGAAAAACAACTCGTCGGAATTGAGAAACCGATCGAATCACGTCGATAAACGACCGTTATCTGTCTCATCTCCTGAAGACGAAACATCAAGACCTCAATCTCCGCGATCCCTTGTGCGTCAGCTCGCTGTGGAAGTGAATGCTGGCTCAATAAATAATAATGCATTGGACTTTTCTCCTGAAGAGAAATCTTCGAGTGAACCGTTTACTGATCGAAGTCTTGAGTGGGATCAAGAGAATTTCTCATTAAAAAATGAAGCAAATTCACCGAATGGTGAAAAGGATGGAGGCCAGTGTCTCGAAATGAAGAAAGTGGAGACAAAAAGTTCGGCGAGTTTAATGGGAGAAATTGATGAAGAAGAAGAAAATGATGAACGTGACAAACTTCTTTTACGACACTCGTTCTCTGAAGATGAATCCATCGACGCAAATTCACAGGCGAGTGATTCCCCTGTGTTGTCAAAAAGATTCAGCCAAGACTTTTCCACGCATCTTTCATTGGGCTGCGAGGGGATCGATGCTTCCTCACTGTTCGCAAACGGAGATAAAAAAGCTGCTGAAAAGGACGAAGACACTAGTAATTATTATCCGAAAAGAATAACCGAAGAGGACGACAACGATTGCTATCCAAGAAGAATAACTATGGCAGAAGACAATCCGTGCAGGTTAAATGACAGTATTGGTGACATAAGGAAGAGTTTATATGATGATGTTTTCGACAGTTCTAGTGATCTCCACAATACAGACACTCCGATAGGTTTATTTGACAATGGTATTGGAGACACTGTGGGAGGCTCATGCGACGATGTTGATGGTAACTGTTTCTCTGATTTGGATACCTCGTCTAGTATAACCAGACCTCCTCGTTATATTTCGTCACCAACTTTCAGCAACCGACACAGGAATTCTGGTCAAAGTACGGTTACTTCACCTGTGGAGAGTGTGCGCGGAAGTTGTAGAAGTGGCCTCTCTGAGCTCCCATTCAGAGGGAGCTTCACGGATGGTCCTAACAGTCCATATGGAGAACCAAGGGGATCTTCATTCTCTCCTTACTGTGAAGGCGCTCGAGCGAGCCGTCAAAATTCTGCTGAAAGTTCAAGGAATTCTATCCAGTCGCGTGGATTTGAAACACAAAATAGTCCGCGAAATAAACTAATGAGTGTTGTTTCTGGTTTTAGGGCACCAAGTCCCTATGGCGGAAGCCTTAAAGACGGACAAACGGTTTCTCGTCCAAAGCGCGGTCGAAATGGGGGCTTAAGGCGCACTTTAACTGAATTCTATTCGCCAACCAATTCCAACAGTTCTCTTAATGAGAAACCAGCACCACCAGGGAGGAGGAGGAAAGTTTCCGGGGCTATTAAACCCCCTGCGATATTTGCACCGCTTGTTACAAACGTAAGCAGCCCTTATAAGGACTTTGTACCACCTATGCGGGAGTCTGCCATCACGTGTGATTGTGAGGCCCTGCATGCGCATGACGCGACATGTGAGAATCGGCAATTGAGCCCAGACAGTGAAAAAGATGGCTGTGAAGAAAGGAAAAGTGACCATTTTGACACAGATAATTCTGAAGATAGAGGAAAGGACTTCTTCGGAGACGCTGGAAATCTGATCGCCGAGAAACAACTCAGACGCCTTAGTGGCAGAGATAACGATCGTCTTTTGAGGGAAAATTTGCCCATGTCTAGATCCACATTATCCTCTCAAGCATCGATGACCAAAAGAGAACTCGAAAGCGATCCTTCCCAAAAAATTGATGACTCATCAATTGAATGCAATTCCGTTAAAGAGATTGATGACGACTTCGAACGAAGGTTCTCGATCTCGTCCTATTCAAACACTAATCACCGACCCAGTCTCTCTGGGGCTTATTCTACCGAGTGTATCGAAAAGGAAGAGATCCCGGAGAGCGATGAGCAGGGGCAACTATTTCGGCCTATGCGATCCAGCTTCTCAGAACCGCACTTAAGTCTAAGAACTCCTGTGCTAGAAGGAATTGCAGAGCACAGATTTTCCGAAGAGGAGCTACAGATAGATCAAAACAGCATGGAGACCCAGGATACACATACAAGAAACCTAGAGGAAATTTTTAAAGACGTTTGCAGCACCAAAGAAGCCATAGAAAAATTGGAGTTGATTTTGAGCTCATCTGAAACAGATACTCAAACAGATCTCGCGGACACGAAACAGACAGTTAAAAAACTAGATAAACAGGTTTTGAATCTAAATAAAGAGGTGGAATCTCTTAGCAGTGACGTAAAGATGATTTTGAAACTCCTAAAAAGCATGAAGAATGGCGAAGTTGTTGCTTAATGCGATACAAATTGAAAATAAAAGTATAAAACCATAGTGTTCGTGAAAGCTTCACGAAAGCACAAACATGTGTACATAAAGAGATGTAATTTTGTAAAAAGGCAACCAACAGAGAACATTGCAATATACCTCTACTCGTTCCACTTTGACCAGAGGTTCTTAATGCCATTCAGGTGACGTCATACTCTAAACTAAGCTTCTCCTTAGTCATGAGCGCATGACGTCAATTTCACCACATTGGTGTACCTGAACAATACACGTCGGCCATATTGGTGTACAAAATCTTTTCCGTGGAAGTTCAATACTCAATTATGCCGTCGATCTCGCTGACGCGGGAAGAACTTACAAAATGATCCAAATTTTATAGATATGTATATTTTTCCATAAACTCGTAAATAGCATTCAACAATGATATTTTTATGTGTACATGCGAGGAATGTATTGAAAAAGTCTGGTTGGAATAAAATGAGTAATGAATTAACACCATTATAACAGCTGTTATTAGTTGCGAGGAGGGAAATGTGAAATATTTTTTTCTGGCTTGCGTGACCCTGCATCTCCATCTTAGAAAAAAAAAATACTAACCTCTCCTAAGAGAATATCAAGTTCAGTATTCTCTTACCTTTCCCTTTTACACGCTCCCTCTTCTTCGCATAGGACTTTGAACAGGGTTGGGATGTGAATGGAGACCTAATTTCGTACCCAGATTCTATCGTGCAGCTGTAACTGAAATATAGGATCGCCTCGACGTGAACGTTCTGGGTAAGAGACTGGGGCAGACCTCAACAAAACTTACCCCTCTCTCAGCCCCTTCCCCCGCCTTCCTTGTCGTTCATATTTTGCATACCCTGACAAAGTTATGATGTCTAAGTTTTCCAGCATAGGAACTTTCCTTTATAAGAATATATTTTAGGCCGAGCTCTCTATTTAAGGTTTTTCCTTTGCTGAAAGATCGGATAGGCAGCATACCTGTTCCAATGAGAAAAATCCTCTTTAGGAAAAAATATTCAAGATGCCTGTTAACAAACGCAGCCGTTTTTGTAGAGGGGAAAAAGTAATTGAGAAGGTAAGCATCTCCTTAAAACAATGCAACCACCCTGACTAGCGCCTCAGGGGTTTGTTAGGGAAGGTAGGCTGTTTGGGTCTATTGGGGATGGGATAATCTCATACCCAGATCCAATCGGTAACTGTAACTCAAATAGCCGTGAAAGTCTAGGTACGAGAATATGGATGGGAGCTATTCAGAGAAAAGAGCTCGATAGAACGCTTATGTTGCTTCTAAAGGAACGTTGGCGGAACCTCTAAGAGAAATTTTGTTTGCTAAAGATTAATGATATATTTTCCAGTCCTGGTACCATAACGTCAGTATTCATATAAAGAAACGAAAACGAGTTGGAATCACCTGACTGCCCACGCGAGCATCATGTGATGACGGTATGTTGCGTAACTAATGTGATAGAAATAAATATCAATGGTATCACGTAGTTTCGTCCTCACGGACGATTTTAAATTACTAGTGGATTCGTAACCAAATTCAGACGATTCGTACCCAGTTTGATTCGGTTCGTACCCAACCTGCCGGTCGATTCATACACGACCTAACATTCAGTGACGATCCAACCGTTAGGAGATCTCACAAAATACCTCACGCTTGAGTGCGTGAGCATATCGCGGCGATGGTTGCCTACAACAAGTTAATAAAGAGTCACGCGTGTAAGATAAACGTTAAACTCTGCCGTAGATACGAGTGACCTTCTTAACAACAGCAACATCAGACCACGTATTTTCCGAGTTATCGGCATTAAGTTCGGTGGTCGCGTATTAAATTGGACGCCACATAAACAAAACTTATTGAACTCAGACTACATTGTTATTTACAACTGTAACTCCAATGAGTGGCCAAAAGAGAACTTCTCCTTACAATACTAAAACAGCGTGAAGCAAACAGATGATGAGAAAGACGAAAAAATATCAATTAGGGAACTGTTAGTTGATTCAATACTAAATTCTCTAAACCAACAAAACGACTACACAGTTAACAATTGGTTCATACGTTAGCGTGCGTTCATCGAGATATGAAGCACGCGGGAAGTTTGGAGAGCACTCAAGAAGCTAGAGTTGCTCTCGGCTACGCCTCGAGCAACTCTTACGCATCTTTCGTGCTCTCCAAACTTCCCGCGTGCTTCATATCTCGATGAACACACAGCTGACGTATGAACCAATTGTTTTGTAACATTTTCAACTCGATGGAAAATATTTTTCTCGAGGGATTTGTTTGCTGACGTCATGAGCGCGCACAATAGGAATATGAAGCACGCTCGCGCAATTGAATTTGATTAGACAAATTTACTAGCTATGTTATAAAATGGGTTGGAATATAGTCTGAGTTTAGTACAAATCGACTGGGTACAAAACGTCCGTGGGTACGAAATGACTGATAACCATATCAGTATAAGCTGATGACATGAGAATATCATGTAACACAATTATCTACATAGTTAAGATACGCAACTCTGCTGGTGTTTCAAAATAAAAGTACCGCTCAGATAAACGTTCAATAGTTTCGCCAAAAAGTCACAACAAGTTGGCACTACAATATTTGAAAGTTTTTTTTTTATTTTTGATTGCACAAATTTGCTCAGACTGTTTGAGAAAAAAAATTCAAACGTGTGAAGGAAGTTGTATGTGTATTTATGATAACCCGAGGTTACAGCTGTCCTTTTTGCGTTTCGGTTTTTTACGCAGTTTAAGTGTTCTTGTTGCCAACTTTAAACTCACTTTTTATTAAATATTCCAAATGAAGGGCGGCGCTTATTCTATAATTACTACTACAGGAAAATTTGAAAATGACTGAACATAGAATAATTTGAAATTCAACGTGAAATCTCGACTGACCCGATCGAACAGTTCTGATGACTGTAAAATTATTTCTTTGAATGCATCTATCGTGACTACTAAAAACCCTGCACACGACAGCGATTTTATCTGAATTAAAAATATTTCTAAAAATTGAAATAATTTTGTCAAAAGCAACACCGCAAATTATACTTTTGTAACAACATAACAATTATGCTCAACTATATTTTAAGACAAAAACTCGTAAATATATTTTCACGAATATTTGCTACAGATTGCTTTTTTTTGTCTGTTATATCACTCTAGTGAGTCATTCCATAAGAAGAGTTCTGTACGCGTAAAAATTAACACATTAAAAATAAAGTTTTTTTTTTATTGACTCTGGACTGGATATTATTCATTCAGTATATTTGTTATGAAAGTTTGCATAATATATGTATATCTATATATTTTTCAACCTGTGTTGTCCAAAAGTGCAAGTGGGAAGCTCTCGCACAAAAAAAAGACGATTCTAATCTTTGTGGGAAGTGGATTTTCTGAACCTATTTTTTTTATAAGTAGTCACTAAAAACTACGTAGGTAAACACATGTATTTGCTTATGACTTGTTAAGAGGTTGAAAAAAACCCATAAAGACCCTAAGGATGATTAAGAAATTTGACGCGGGATTGAATTTTACTTCTCAAACATACCTACGTTATTGATTTTCTCGTCAAATTCAGTAGATTTACTTTATGAGGAATTTGGTAAGCTGTAATGGAGAACAGATACGTTTATTCAAATGCTGATGCATTGCGCTTCAACTCGCTAGAATCATAACTATAATTATCGTAATTTTAAATGCTAATGAAGACTTCTTTGATAAGGCCATGCAACACTTGACAACGGGAGCAATACATGTCCTGTTCGGTAACCAAAACAAACTGCTGAACAAAGGGACTAGAATTAATTTGGAAGAGAAAATAAAATATTTAAAATGTCCTTATTCTTAACAGTGTGCAAAATTAAATTTATGCTTAGCTAACAACAAAGCAAATCACACATTTTCCCAGTACTTTTGAAGCCACCACCACAGTTTATTTGTGATATTTTCCGCTTGAGTAGACAGGTGTACTTACGAGCGCCATCTTGAATTTTAAACACCTCAGTCATGCGCTTGTGGGCCATAAATAAAAAGCGAACACCTCAACGCAGTTCCGCCTTAGTCTGCTGAATACACGATGGAAATGACGTCCTAACTTTTGGGCAATTTTTCGTTTTCTTTCGGCCATGGCTACTCGTTTTAGACAATTTCGTTTGCTGCTGTGGAAAAACTTCATTTTGCAGGTTTGTGATGCAGTGACTTTCTTGGTGAAATCTGCACAACTAATGGTGTATCTGGCGTCCTCTTGTTCACTGCAGTCGCTGCTCACAATTTGTTTCGCTCTCTTTTTTATTTGCTTTGTAGGTTCGTCGGCCGATAGGAACAGTATTCGAGCTCTTATTGCCCGTTCTTCTCATAGGAGTTTTTAATCCTACCAAAGTAAGTTGCAATCATCGTGATCGGCGTTTTTAGAAACATTACGTAATTTATATTTGCTGAAGATTTTGTCTAAAGAGGACACAAATCGCCATTCTCTATCCAGCAATACATGGAAGAACAGCTGAACAAGTCAATTTGAAAATGAAAAGATAATATTTTACAACTATACAGCGCACTGCGATCAGTGAATCTAATTGTTATTATGGTGTGTCGATCGACAAAACGGCACGAAACCGTGGTGAAGAATATTACGTTTAAGAAAATCACTAATTGCTTGAACTCCTCATCAGCGCTGTATAGATCACCCTTCAGTGTTAAAACATACTTGTGATTGTCTTCACCATTGCACAGAAATCAGACATCGCTGTTACACGAGCAAGAAAACTTTTAAAACATTTTAAAGTCGGAATTACTCAAGGCAGACGTGAATATTGCAAGCCGCTCACCCAGATAATTGAAAACTCATGAGAGTCCACTATGTTCAACAACCGCAAACAATGTTTCTCAGCCCAATATAGCAATATTCTGACGATGTATACTCGGGTCTCTAAGCTTCAGTTCATTGGACGAGAAAGATCATATCGCCTCACGTTTCCTTAAGTCCAGAGTACATCCTAGGTACGTAAACGATCCTCTAAGTTTTTCTACCATTCAACCATACGGAACTTGTTGGGTGATCGAAAGATGCATTCGTCTGCACAAAATTTTAACCGATAAGGCCACACCGCCGAGTTACAACTGAAAAATAAAAATATTCTTCAAACAGCTGCAAGTTTCATATGTTAAAAAGATCAAAGCACCGCGTATTTCTAGTCAACGAGGAGTTATGAATGAACATTCCACCATTAACGCATATGAACCCCCATGAATTCTGATATTTCACGTTTATAGCTGCATGGATTCAGTAAGCTACAAATTGAGCATGTAAGGCTAAGCTGCAACCAATATATAAGCTTTCCCCTACAACGAGAAAAGATTAAATATAGTTTTTTTTTGGTTTGAATTTATTGATTTACCAGGCTTACTTATTCACACCTGTCAAGCAAAGCAACGATCCTTTTCAGGTGGACAACAACGAGCAGTTGTACAAAAGAAGCCTGAAAAATTACACGGACACTTTAAGATTAATCGCTCTGGAGTTCTATATGTGATATTTGACTTGAGCTTTTCCCCTCACTAACTATATATGACACTACCTCACAATCTTATTGTTACTTCAACTATATATACATGTATAATAATTATAGCTAAAGTCTGCTATGTCAACTTCCTCAATAAGAAATTCGAACCATGCAGTCAACCAATAGCCACCATGAGTCAGCACTTTCGTTTATCCATCAAGCTCAGAAAAAAGAATTTCACGAGTGATTCACATGTAAATTTGAAACCAGGTTTCTTTGGGGTAGAAAACAGCTTGAGTCTGATGATCACTTTGTGCTTGAAATATGAGTTTTACAAGGTTATATTAAATCTTTTTTGATGTGAATGTTTTGTGTATCCAGATACTTGTTAGATATTCTATCCTTCCCCGTAGCGAAGTGAACAGAGGTTTAGAACACCATCGATTTTACCCCTCAGGCTGATGATAACTGCCGTCGACATTTTAAAAATGTCATTCAATCTTGGTTACAGCATTCCTTTCCCAAAAACTTCCTTCATCCACCAACCTCATAATAACCATAAATAAACTGTTTAAGTTGTTGGTTCGCTGATGATAATAACGGCATGGTCTTAAAGTTCTCCTTCTCTGTCATAAATGATAAAACCTTGAAAGGGATTAGTAGTCTGATTTTGACCTAAAACCATAATAAGCTCAGCTAAGAGAAGCCAATTTTAGAGGATTATCTTTTATCTCTAACACAGCTGTGAGCAAGCACATTGTGAGGTAGATTTTCAAGAGGATAATTCTACATGGCCGTGTGTGAATACAAATTTTATCTCTTGAGTGTTTCAACATCCAACCACGAAGAAAATAATTAATCATTACAAGAAGTGTTTCCTCCCAAAAGAAATTGAACTCAACCATTAATATAAATAGTGTTTGCAAATTAAAAAACCCCCCTAGATGGAAGTAAAACAGGTAATTTCATAACCATGATGACTGTCATTTTCACCTTTGAGGATTTAAATGATGCATTCATTGGATGCGATGAAGATATCCCACATTTTTCGAAACAGGAGAAAATCTGATATTTCATCAAAGTATTATATTTTAGCTTGATACACGTATTTCGAATTCCTCTTTGAAACCTCCGAGGGACTGTCAGTGGGTAGGGCACTCTTGTGAAAGAAAAAAATTGTCAATCATTTACACAAGACATGGAAGATGTTTTTTCATGCGGCCAAACAGACAATTAATTTATGTAGACTTAAACCTCTCTTGCTTTAATAATAAAAAACTTGACATGTTTAAGTCCATGGATGACAGGAAGGAATTATGATGGTCTTACTCCCAGTGAGCTGAACACCTGCACGAAATAACTTTTTGCAGTATATACATGGACGTCCATAAACCACTTGCTAGTTCCCAAACTACTCTTTAATTTTCACCATGATTACAATATCATCTCTAGATCACATAATTCAATCAGAAGAAAAGAGGAAATGATCCACCAACCAAAGAAGCTCTTGATTATTGCAAATTCTCCTTGTCAGCTACTTACAAAATGTATAGAGAGCAGTATGGAGAATATGCATGTTGATGTGTAAGATGTAAAGGTTTAAGCCAAAAGCCGTTATTCATTTATGCATGTACAATTGTAGATTCATTCCTCTAATTCAAAAATTTCTTTTTTTCTTCCTGCAGGTTGTTCATAAAGACAGAAGACTTCTGTTTCAGTGAGTAGGATATTTTATTACTAAATAAATTCAGGTCAAAATAAATTCATAAAATAAATGTAATGTAAAATTAATGCCTTTGATGTGAGACTTAAATACAATAATTATGTTTAGATTTGTGTATTATGTCAAATTAAACCTTAAGCCTTTATTAAAATGCCAACAGCAAAGTGGAATTCCACAGTAATTTATTCTAAATTACTCCATCTAACTATGTTGATGAGTCACTTAGTTACTTAAATGAGGAATGACCCAAAATGACCTGGAATGACCTAAACTGATCTAAAATGACCCAAAATGAGCTAAAATGACCTGAAATGACCTTGAGTAATTTCTAGAATGACCAAAATGACCTTAAGTGATATCTAAATTGACCTAAAATGCCCTAAAATAACCTTGACAGATGTCTTAACCTAAAATAATTGAAAATAGCCTATACTGACCAAAATGATGTAAAATGACATTTAAACTTTACTGGAACAATTTAAAAAAGTTAAATTGCTAGTGATATACAATGTTCAGAACAACAGAACTAAATGCAGGAGCTGGTCAAGTGCTTACCTTCTCGGTTTTATGTAAAAGTTAATTGCCACTTTGAATCACTTAGAACACCTTGGATCATTGTGCTACCACCAGCTACTATAATTGTGGATCTGTTAGACATCAGTCAAAGTTATTTTAGGTGTTTTTTTTCTCATTTTAGCTGTCACTGTGCACATCACTCAAGGTCATGCATTTTAGGTCATTTAATCACTTAAGGTCATTTTAGGTCATTTTAGGCCATTTTTAAGTCATAATTTTAGGTCATTTCACAGGTAGCTCATTTTAGGTCATTTCTTTTTTAGTTACAACATGATGAGTCAATAGCACAAAGTGTAAACAAAAGTATAACAAGTTGAAACTGAATTGTTACTAAATGTCAATGTAATAGCACTTGATCTGTTTTTAACTCTACAAACATACGAAAAGTTTGTCGTAGGACTCTTGAATGTCATCTTGCTGAGCTGAAAGAGCTTTTTTCTTATCTATAAGCTGTTATTTGTAATTTGGCCCATTTGAACAGGGACTCAACCTCTCTGAAGTAAATTTTTTTACAGACCATTATGATTTTCTTTCAAGTATTTAAAAATGTGAAATCAACGGGTGATACAGAGATTTCAACATCGTCAATGATTCTTAGCTGGTTTAAATGAAGGAAGTTACTGAAAAAGGAAAAAAAAAAAAAGAAAATGCAAAGCAAAAACTGAAATGTTACACAGTTCACTCTCTTCACATAATCTGATGATGATGATAATCTTAATCTCGCAGTTAGTAAGTTTTAATGTACAACAATTAAGATCACTGCTACTTCCTTACCAATTTTTGGTCTGGTTTATGCACTTGTACATCCTGCAGATCATAATCAATATTTTTTAGTGAAATTTTTTGCAGATTTTGTTGACAAGCTTATCTAGATTTCATGAAACTCTACACTAATTTCCTTTATTTTGAAATTTAAACACTCCTCTTTTATTGATTTCCTCTGGCGGATGAATATATTTATTTTGCCTGATGTGAGTCACTTGGTCTTTTGAAATACTTTGACAGTTAACTTTACATGATTAAAAAAAATTCTGCTCTTTACAGGCACTTTTGAACCATTACCATCAAAAGATATACCAGCAGGAATTGTAAACAGTTTAATTGATGAAGATGCCAAGAAGAATCTTTACCAAAATCCACCCAAGAATTTAAGTTTAAGTAACAGCACAGCAGTGACAGCCATCCTGAGGAAGACAGTGGAAAACAAGACGTATCTTGCCTATTATCCAACATCCCCTCCAGGTATGCATTTAACGGTTGTTGGTTAACCTTTTTAAGTACCTTGAGTGACCAAGACAGAATTTCTCCTTACAATATCAATACAGTATAAACCAGATTAGTGATAAAAATAAAGAAGAATATCAATTTGGGGATGATTAGTTGATCCAATACTAAATTCTCTGAACTAACATTAAGAAGAATTGTGTGGTTGACAGTAAGGAGAATTACAAACTTAGTCTGGGTTTTAAAGGGTAAAAACATCAGTTTTCTGTTACCTCTCAGGAAACCCACTGAGTGTTGGGCTGTGGTTGAAGCCATAAGCTGGTTAGCCTGTGAAAATATTTTGCACGATCATGATCATGACATGCATCATATGCTTTATTAAACCCAGGATACATTAATGCACACTGACAAATTTGGCTAAGTGTTGATATATTCAGTGTGGAGAAAAAGCGGTTCATTAAATATTACCTTAACTTATTTTAAATTTATAATTATTATGCATTAGACCTACATGTACTATGAAAATCTTATTGGTCAAGAGAATTCAATCAATATTGAGTGAAATTGACACGATAAATGCAATATCTATAGGGGATTAATTGCATTTATCATGTCAAGTTTAAAGTCTGCCTAGTTCCCTAGCCTCTCATTCGTGAAGTGTTCACTCAGAGAGCAGTGTCTTCTTTTGTGGATAACAATGTTCACCTATATACATGAATAATAGCACAGGCAAATTTTTTCAGTTTTTTCCAATATATAGATCCTATTTTGTAGCAATTTTTCTCCATTTCTTAATGTTCTTTTAATATTATCCTTTAGTGAGAAAAATCATGAACAGAGTGGCAAGCATCACTGGGTTAAAGGTTGTCCACAACAGCATATTCCACAAGAAGAACTGGTCTTCTGCTGAAGAACTGGCTGATGAAGCCTCACAGCATGAGGAATACTATGCAGGTACTGATAATGTTGATGATTATATACATGTGGTCATTAATTTCTGATCAAGATGATTTTAGTATATTGAGGTAATAAGGTGATTTCGATTGCAATTTGATGTTAATATTAGCACAACTAAATGTTTCAAAGACAACAACATTGCAGGAGCCTGTATAGGGCCAGTGCAATTTGTAGTCTTTGGAAAAATTTCAGGTGCTTTTAAAATTATTACACCAAATTTCTCAAGAAATCAGGTTATTACTGATAATGTATGTCACAGGAAGGCAAGAAAGGAAATTTTGCCACGTACATGCTATTTGTAATCTGCACTCCTGTTGTAATAAGTTTGTGCTCATTGTTACATAAGAAGAGCTCAATTTTTCATGTACATCATTAAACCAGTTACTGGTAACCCTTTCATCCTAAGAGTGACTAGCAACTAATTCCTCCTCATCAAACCGTCCCTTAATTACATGTTAAGGTCATGAGATATTGGGAATGATCACCAACCAAAAAAGGTCTTGATTGTTAAAATATTTCTCCTTGCCAGCACCATAAGAAATGAGAAGAAAACAGTATGGAGAAGTTGTATATTCATATATAATGGTTGCAGCCTGCAACTGGAGCACTACAGATTCAAATAACAGTTTGAAAAATACACCTTAATGAGATTTGTTACACAATGATGTTTTGTTGAAACCTTTGGCATCTCTTCCTAGTTGTGGACTTTAAAATCAGCAAAGATGCCACAGAACTTCCTAAACAGATCAAGTATAGCCTACGATTTTCACATACTATTAGTGGCAGCCGGAAAAGCTGGAGGACAGAAAATACCTACCCAAACTTTCAGGCTGTAGGACCCAGGGTAGATGAAGATGGGTAAATACATGAGCTAATTGAAGCTAATAAATATTTGTTGCTACATAATCATAAAAAAAATTGTTTATCATGGTAATCATTGTTATTATTTTCATTAGAAATATATTTATTTCAAGTGCTAAAATCTATTTACAGTGGAATCTGTAATTCTTTATCTTATAGATATGTTAATAGCAGTAAAACTAGTATGTTTGCTAAGGGAGAAAAACAAAATGTATTTACAAATCTGTTGACTTTGATTGAAATAGGTAAGATTTATTAAGGCTAAAATATAGCATTAAATAACTAAAGGCTGATATGGAGAAATGTTAAAATTGGCAATAAAAAGGCCTGGGAGATGGCCCCTTCAATATCCTTCCTCCTTCACTGTCATCATTATCATCATTATCATTATCATCATCATCACCATCATTATCATCATCATCATCATCATCATCATCATCATCATCATCATCATCATCATCATCATCATCATCATCATCATCATTATCATTATCATCATCATTATCATCATCATTATTATTATCATCATCATTATCATTATCATCCTCATTATCATTATCATCATCATTATCATAACCCTCACTATCATTATCATCAGCAGCATCATCATCATTATCATTTGGATTTAAAAATCTCTAATTTAACAGTAGCCTCACTAGAACATGGAAAGATGTGACTGTACTTTCTAGTGTATTCTCCAAAGGCACAGTGAACAACTGAGAATTTATGGCAAAATCAGTATTAATAGTCATTTTGATCAGTGTTCAAAACACTTTTTATAAATTGACCTTACATTGTTCTCTTTTTTTGTCAGTCAATGTTGTAAAGGATATTCATCACATTTTGTGCTGGTACAGTATGCAGTTGATATGGCTATTATTCAAGAACAGGCAAACCTAAGTCAACAAATTCCACTCAAACTGCAGGTATTTTTATGGCATAAATGTTTGAAATACAGTGTAATGTTACTAGCCATGTCATAATTATTATGGCTGCAGTTTATCTTCAGTGCAATCAGGCTCAGAAATTAATCCAATCCAAAGGAGATAAACACTTAACAAGAAATATCAAGAATATTGCATACATGACTTTTCAAATGAATAAACATTGTTGTCATATCATGGAGAAAAACATTTTTTGAGTAAGAAGTAATTAAGGCAAGTTGTAATTTTACTCTTGATTTTAATTTTTTTTACACCCAAACTACACGTACTGTAATGAAGTCCCCACAAAGTTTACTCAATGTGTATTTGATAATGATGACAAACTGGAACCAAAGGAACTGGACTATTTGAATAAGTGTTTATTTTTTCCTCTAAGTTGTCTCTCTTTGTTACCTGTAAATCATCTTTGCTAGATCTACGCTGTAGATGAATGGCATTCTCTTTCTATTTGGTTTTCTCTATCACAGTAACATATTTTCACCAATACATGTGTATGTATGCCTAACAATTGTGATTTTGAATACTTTTCTTGCTCAGCAATTTCCCTATCCAAAGTACACTGAGAACTTCTTCATAGCAACAGTGGAGGGACTCCTCCCCCTGCTCATGACTCTAGCTTTCATGTATTCTGCCATGAGTGTTATAAAGGTCAGTGATATTGTTACCAACTATGCCTGAACCGTTTATTGATATCCATGTTAAAAAAGGGAAATGACCTTTATTGAGATAAATTTCTTTTTCGGTTTTACAGGAGCTAGTTTTTGAGAAGAACCAGCGTTTGAAAGAGTCCATGAAAATGATGGGACTTGCAAACTGGATCCACTGGCTTGCTTGGTTCACCAAAAACCTCTTGTTTCTGCTTGTATCAATAATTATAGCCACAGCCTTCTTGAAGGTGAGTATATAATTTTGACATCTGTTTGACATTTTTATTTTAGAATATTATCAGGTATCTTGTAATTAATCCTGCATTTGTGGTGATGAGATATTTTAGTCAGAGCGCATATGCTAATTAAATATTACCTTCTCTACAGGGATTTAAAATTTTTGAGTTCTCCGATGGCTTACTTATCTTCGTATTTCTTCTACTGTACATGATAGCAAGCATTATGTTCTGTTTTGCATTGAGGTAAGTACTTATTTGTTCTCATAAGTGTATTATAACATACTTGATAGCAGTGAAAGTAAGGTTGATTATCCTTGGAAAGGTATACGTCTAGGGTAATCTGAGTAACCTAACCTTTAAATTTGCCATTTCCAGTGTTTTCTTCTCAAGACCAACTGTGGCCATGCTGTTTGGCGCAGTAGCCTGGTATTGTACTCTGGTTCCTTATCAGACGTTTGCTCAGCAAGAGGCATATGAGGCTTTGTCAAGGTACAGGTTTTCATACAGTGTTTATGTTAATGTATATAACCACCATATCTTTAAAAAAAAAACCCGGTTAATACTGTATACAGATAACAGACTGAAGGAAAACAGTTGGTTGCACAGGGCTAATAATTGCTAAACCTTAACTGCCAGAACTTATAGTACCGTTGGGGGGTGATATTATGAATTTTTGATGGGATAATTCACAAGTAACCCAAACCTTTCCCCTTCAGAATTCTTAAAGTTTCCTACAAATTCTTTTCTTGAGTGTGAGCAGAGACCATGCTTAAGTAAAGTGTCTTTCCAATTCATGGCACATCACACTGACCAAACTAGGGCTCAAGCCCTGAGAATCCGATCCACAGTCTAGTACATGTATGCTATCATCACTGTGACAGTGCATCTTCTAGCTGCGAGTTATTTATTAGTACTTGTACATGTAGGTGAAGTTTAGTTGACCCTAATTCAACCCAAGGATTAAAAAGTTAGTTCTCTGCACTGACTGCCAGACAATTCCGTTAATTTTCTCTTTTAGTGGCTTACTGTTCCCTTTTTGATGTGGTTCTGTCTTCTTGTCACTCAAGGTTAATAGTGGTATCAACAAGAGACCTTTTTTTTGGTCACGCCTGAGAGTGAAAGGGTGTTAGCAGAACTGTTGTTTATTACCACAGGTCTGAGAAGGCTGCTGCATGCCTTTTGCCAAACACTTGCCTTGGAATTGCAACCCGCATCATTGCCAAATTTGAGATTAGAGAGGTGGGACTGACCTGGAGCCGAGTATCTGAATCTCCTGACCCTGATGATGACTTCAGCTTCGATATGGTTCTAGGAATGCTTATAATTCAGAGTCTTATCTTTGGAGTAATCACCTGGTATGTTGGTTTTATTTGCAGTACTGTTGAGAGTAAAGCTGTACTGTATAATTATAAAGTATTATAGCTATAAGTATATGCAAGCAAGTAAGATGTAGTAGCCAAAGAAATCTAGAAAGAGTGTGATGAACATTATGGTACTTTTAAAAAAGATTTTTTTTTGCCTTGTCACGAGCATGGGACAAAGAAGAAATTCTTAGTCCCCATGAGGAATCAAACCTAAGACCTTCAGATTCCACGCTTCGATGTTCTACCACTGAGCCATAGAGACTCTACCATAAGTGAGGTCTATTACGAAGTTCATATGACATGTGTCCTGCATATGCAGGATGCGTGTCCTGTCAACTTGTCTTTATGACAAGTTCAATCTGTATTAATTGTCACATGTTTATGCTAGAGCTGTCAGTAAAAGGGGAAATGTGTAAATGGCTAAAACTGTCAGCTATAGTCTGCCATCTTTCACTACATGTAGCTACTTTCACCTTTGTTTACTACAGGTGATGATGAGAAATTGCATGATTATTTAAACACTCCATTTTTCAAGATAGAAGATCGGAAACAGAATGATTTAAATCCTTGGTCTAGCTTTCAAGATAATTTTAGTGATGAACCAAAATGTTAGTTGTCAGAGGTACTTGTTACACTTCAATCTTTCACTCCTTACTTGTAGGTATGTTGAGGCTGTATTTCCTGGTAGTTATGGAATCCCCAAACCTTTTTACTTCCCCTTCACAAAGTCCTACTGGTGTGGAGTTTCCAGTGACAAAGTTGTTCAAGTAGGAGCTGAACAGGTACACAGTATTTCTACTACTGAGTGGTTTCTTTTCAGAGAAATTGTATCAACTTCACTGTTGACTCCTAATAGTGATTAGCAGCTAATTTCTCCTCACAATATCACCCCTGAATCACATCTTAAGGTAATGAGAATGAAGGAAATAATCACTAAGTAAAGAAACTCTTGATTATGAAACCAATTCTCCTTGTCAGCACCTAACAAAATGGACAGAGGAGAGTATGGAGAATTTTCATATTTGTGTCAGGGTGTAATTGCTTTATACCAAACACAATGCTTTTTCATGAACCCCTGCCATACAAGTTAAAACAGATTAAATAGGACTGGGGTCAGGTTCAGGGCAGGGAAAGAACTGGAGGTGAGGTAGAGGATGTACATGACAAAAAATTGTGAAAATAACTGGCAAATTATTTTGAAGAAAACAGTGCTGTCTTGCTTTGCCTACTTTAAGGAGTTCTTCTTTTCAAAAAAAAAACAAAAGAAAAAAAAAAAGAAAAAGTGGTTTCAAATTATTCAATGATAAAATCTGTGTTGGTGAAAACAATTTTCTTTTCGTACTGGTCCACAAGTCAATTAGTATTAATTAAAAGTAAAATGTAAACCTGTTCTCTTTATTGAAAATAATTATAATTATTTTTTCCTCTTGTGGTGTAGGAATTAAATACAGTGGACAAGCATTCTGATAATCCAGCCATTGAAAAGGAAACACATGACTTGCCTATTGGTGTGGGAATAAAAGATCTTAGGAAAGTGTTCAAGGTACATGTAGGCAATATTTAGTGGAAGTTAAAGTCAGTAGTTTAATGTAATGAAGGTAAAGCATGTACTAGAGCAAAGAAGCTCATCCCACCCAAAGTTTATCCAAGTTTCCATAGCATGAAGCTACTAGCAGTATTACTATTCCCACCTGGATGTAATGCCAATCCATCGCAAAGTTATCCTGCTGCATTTCATTAGGCTCCCCTGATAATCTGCCAGTACAGTCATGGGAGGAGTGGGAAGGAACTGTGAGAGTAAAGTGTTTTTCCTAAGAACACAATGTGATGACCTGGAAAGGTCTCGAACCCAGATCTCTTGACCCAGAGTCAAGAGCCCTAACCACTGAAACACCATATCTTCCACTTAATATGATGAAGTGGCTTTCCAGCTCACAAAGTGTTTTTACATGTTCTTGTGTTTTGATGCATTTGTGTTATCTGTTTTATAAGGGCTCAAAAGGGTCCAAGGTTGCTGTGGATGGACTCAGCCTGAACATATACAAAGGTCAGATTACAGCACTGCTTGGCCACAATGGAGCAGGAAAGACCACTACCATGTCTATCCTAACTGGGCTCTTTCCACCCTCTGCTGGTTCTGCCCATATCAACGGCAAGAGTATTCTCACTGACATGGAGGGTATCCGCGAGAGTTTGGGACTCTGTCCTCAACATAATGTTCTTTTTGACAGGCTGACAGTTAAAGAACATCTGACATTCTTCATCAACTTGAAGGTATGAAATGGTTTGAAAGTCTTAATGCTGTCAGCAGATATACTCAATTGCCAGTTGAAGATGTAGATAACTTAGGATCAGTTGCTTGCCAAGTCTCACATCTTGAGCTTGAGAGTCAAATTTGCAACAAAATCGTGGATCTTGGGTACATAATGTAAACTATCAAAACCGTAGGGACTTAAGAAATATCATAACATGTACATGTCCAATAATTTTTTAGTAGCAGAGGTACACTTCGTGAATTTCTACTTTTAATTGTGTAACTTTTAGGGAACATTTGGGCAAGAAGCTGAGATTGAAGTGCTTCAGATGATCAATGACATTCAGCTGACTGACAAATTAAACTGGGCCTCCTCTAAGCTGTCTGGTGGGATGAAGCGGAAACTGTGGTAAATTTGTTGTAAAGTTGTTAAGTAGCTGACTCCCACTTAAATTGAAAAACGGCTGCCCTGGGTTTAGATGAACTTCACTGTGTCCTAAAGATGGCGCGGGTGGCTAGTAAACCCCCCTCTACCCCGCCACAAGTTCTCATTGTAGGCAACTTTCAGCACTGATTGGATCAGAAAAGAGGATATGAAAGGCTTGGGGTCAGAAACTACCATAAAACTATTCAGGGCTGCTGAACAATATTTTTAACCCATGGAAGTTCCGTGAGAACTAAAGATCCAATCATGATGCAGTTACAATTATCTACAACTGCACTTGTGAAATTGACTGCTGATCAGAGAAGCGTGCATGACCAGATTGTGTCAGTTAACTTTGCTAAGTTGTCATTTAAGCTATATCTAGGGGATAAGTTCCCTAAGTGAATTTCAGAGTGCTTACTACGTTTGGTCAAAGTTTTAGAGCTTTAGCGCCAGCGTCTTCTGTTTTTGGTAAACTTTCGTTCGGTTTGAAATGTTTAGCTGTAAATACAGTCACTCTTAAGATCTTTTACCATTGTTTGGGCAAGGTTAGAAAAGTTCAATTCTCTTCACAGCTGTGCTATTGCACTAATTGGAGGTTCACAAACTGTGTTCTTGGATGAACCCACCTCAGGAATGGACCCATATGCCAGAAGAGGAACATGGGACCTGCTGCTGAAGCACAAAGCAGGAAAGACCATCATTTTGACAACTCACTTCATGTAAGTTCCCCTGTAAATGAGCCGTGTGCACTAAATAGAAATCGTTACAGTAAGGACAGAGAACAGATTGGCCATTACCTTTCTGGACCAACTTTGTTCTAGAGAACAATCAATATAGTGATATAAATTCTGTGCTAAATATTCCTTGTTTCTATTACTGGTTTTTAAGGGATGAAGCTGATTTCCTTGGAGACCGAATTGCCATCATGGCTGATGGGCAACTTCGATGTTGTGGCAGTTCTTTGTTTCTCAAGGGCAGGTAAATCACAATATTTTCTGTCTTCAGTTTTTGGCAAAACTAACTCTTCAGTAAACCAGACTCAAATGTAACCTTTGATTCTCTAGTTAACGGCTGATGATGACATATTTTGTGGAAAATGAGTCTTTGTTGGCAACAACATTCCTGTTTAAGGATACTCTCGCCCAGTTGATCACACTACACAATAAGTTTGCAGTGTTATCAATTACCACTATCGTCAATGTGGAACATGTAGGAAACTGACCTCTCCTCAGCAGGTCTCCTCCCTCTCTCACTTCCCAGGGGCCGACTTGAAATTGTTCTCGGTCTTAGGCCCCTCTCTCGAAAGGGGAAATTTTATAGACCTTAAGTCATCATATAAAATTTAAATCGAAAGGTGTTAGCTCTGAATCAATTCTTTCTGTAATGCTCTCTGATATTTTTACAGTTCGAATTTCAAAACTATCAGTATCTCAGTTTTTGACGCGTAATTTCTGATTTCTAATAACCGGCCCCATAGGCCATTTCTTTCACTCCACTGAAGAAATTTAAGACTAAACCCTGACATCATCTTTGCTCGAGGTCTTCCTTCTTCTCTTCCATCTTGAATAATCCCTTTTATTGTCTTGAATAATAAAAGGGATTAACCAATAGTGAATCCCTTTTTTGCTACTATTTTTGTTATTAAGGTATGGTGTTGGATATCACTTGACACTTGTGAAGAAAGAAAACTGCAATGAGAATGCAGTGACGAGCTTGATTATCAACCATGTGCCCAGTGCACAGCTGCTCAGTAGTGTTGGTGCTGAAATGGAGTTTGTCTTGAGCAGTGAACACTCCAGTGGGTTTGAAGCGCTCTTTCAAGAAATAGAAAGTAAGTACGAGAAAAATTATGTAATTAAGTTCCACGTAATGATTATAACACAACGGCTATGGTTTCATTAATATGCGGTACGAATACTGACAGAGGTAGTTTGGGCCATCAAACGAGAAGTTTTGAAGGCTCCTATTGTTAGGATGGTCCAGACTCCTCACAGAAAATTTTGAATTTCGAGACTCTTGCAGTATCATTATTTTGCAAGGGGTTTTACAATTCATGTTGCTTTGTTGTTCGCAAGAGTCGTGAATTTGACAAAATTGGAGAGAATTAGATGTTTGTTAGCGGGGGCAGTCAGGTCATTTATACACGCAGGAAGATCAACCCGCAAATATTAGCTTGCTTTTGCCACCCCAGCGAGAACGGTTTTACACTCATCGTCGTAACACTACAACCAAAGCGATTGCAATGGCCAGTCAGAACAACGGGAATCGTTTTCATGAATTTTCCCTTCTGAATTCTTTTCCAGATAAGATGGACGAGTATGGAATAACCAGTTTTGGAGTGTCGGTTACAACCCTTGAGGAAGTCTTCATGAAGGTTGGAGAAGGAGCAGAAAAAACCGTGGACAATCTGTACGTCAAACCTACCAGATATTTTTATAATAAGGTTTAGCAAATTATTAGAGATCGACTTCTGTTCCTCTAACTCTTTCGTGAGGTTTAGTCCTTCTTGCTCATAATCGATGTGTCGATTACATCAAGGACTTTTGCAACGAGTTTTACTGGTAGTATAAGTTGATAACATCATTCGTGATTTTTGTTAAATAGTTATCTTCTTTGAATTGAAAGGCCCATTGTGTGTTATTTTTCCCAGAGCCCACGAACACGAGATTGCTGTTGAAGAAACAGAGGAGATTGTGGAGGTGGCTAACGAGGAAAATATTTCAAACAAAGGCAAGGAGCGTTCACGCATAAATCGTTTCATTTTCTTACATATCTTCGACTAAACACCAAATGGTTCCGACACCAAATGGTTCGAAGCCAAGAGTTAAAGTCAGCTGTGTTCTCTGATTGTCTGGTAAGAGGTGGTGGAGGGGGAGAGGGGTGCCCCCCAATTTTCACGCTAAGGAGGATGGCCGCACAGCCCCTATTACCTCCCCTTCTTCCCCCCTCTTCCCCCCCCCCCCCTTATTCTGCTCCACCACTTGTGCTCTCGTAGTTTTAACCCATTAACTCCCTAGAGTGACCGAGACAGAATTCTCCTTACAATATCAGTACAAAATCAAGGAGACAGGTGATGTGAATAAAGAAAGATATCAATTAAGTTGATTCAATACCAAATTGTCTAAACCAACATCTTAAGAACTGTATGGCAGACAGTAAGGAGAATTACTAATGAGATCTTGGGAGTGAAAGGGTTAAGAGCGATGAATAGAGGCAGGAACAGTTAAACAAATGATTTTTAGACTTATAGAGACAAGGATGCGTAGGGCAATCATTAAATATTGTGGTCTTTTTCTTGTTTGTCTTTTAGAGCTTGAAACAGGGTTTCGACTGAAGTGGAATCAATACAGAGCAATGTTCATGAAGAGGTTTCTGAACTCCAAACGCGACAAGAAAGCAATTATTACACAACTCGTTCTCCCCATCATTATGGTTGTATTTGGTTTGTTGCTGATCACTACGATTCCCACAAGAGAGAACGACCCACCTCGTGTTCTTAAGCTGTCTAACTTGAGCGTGGACGGTGTCCATACCAAAGCTTTTTTTGCCGACTACAGAAACATGAGTTCTAGTAAAAAGACCGCGACGTTTGAGGTACGTGAAATACATGTTCTCATCTCCTTGCATTTGAGCTTTTAGTGATCAAAAGCTTGTTAGGTGGTTTTTGTTATGAGAGCAAATAGAACTGACATGGACTACAAGGGCTTCAGAGAAAACGGTACTAATAGTTGTGATGTCAGTTAATGCTCTATGTACTCTCACTATAACGAACAAAAAAATGAGAAACAACTGTAACACGACAAAGAGACACTCTTTACTCTGTCCAAGGGCGTGGCCGGGGTCCTGGGGTGTCCGCCACCCTCCTTTCCTTTATGAGATATTCTTTTCTTTTTCAATTACATACAAATCTTTGGGTTTAGGTTTGCGAAAACGCGTGAGTCTGAATAATCTTCATAGCGTACTTGTTTTCAAGTGCGAGATACTTTATTATCCGCGCCTTCTCGCTGTTTAAAAACGAGTCCATCGGTACTTAAGGTAGAGCAGCGGTATAAGGCACTTTACGTAAGGTGTGTGTAAATTTGTGACTATAAACGCCTCTGCTTTCAAGAAGCACCTCTGATCAGTTGTTTGAATCAAGTTCAGTATGACCACTCTCTATCATGGTTGAACAGATTATGATAGCTTTACGGAGGATATCAAAACTAACGGAGGAACTCTAAACGTTTGTCTACACAGAAAGCCAAAACCTACCTCAACGACATTAAAGTTGATGCGACTGACATCACGTCCAAAGTTTATTACATTCGAGACGGCAACAAGGACTATGGCGTATTTGTCAGGAATAAGAGCTTCGCCAAAGTTGATAAGGACGCAAAATCCTGCTGTAACTTTGAGTATTATGTTCTCAATGACAAGTGCAAAGCTAAGGTGAGTGTTGATCTCTTGTTCCCTCTTTTATTTGAGCTTCTATTCATCCTTACAGAAGAGAGTGCGCTGCTTTGTATTTGACTGCCTTAATGGATCGTATCCCTCTCATTTAGAGACTACTTCCGACGATTACATCATAACACGTTAAGCACTGGAAACAATGGGAAAACAACAAAGCTTAATCAGTAGGACCCCGTTGATAACAGTACTTTTGTATTGAAGGGTTATCCTGGTTAAATATTTGGATGATGATTATTATTATTATTATTATTACTATTATTATTACCCTACCTTTCTTTGTTTCTTTGTTACCCATTTCCCCCCTTTTTGCGACTACATTGTTTGTTCCATCGTTTTTCCTGTTCCTTCGCTCCTTGGTTTCTTTGCTCTTCTGCTCTTTCACTTTTTCGCTCCCTCGCCCCTTCGCCTCTTCGTTCTTTTCCTTTGTTTCTTTCTGCTCTCGATCGTTTGGTTGATAGACCAATCAGCTCACCCAAAAAAGAGAGTGACAACATTATTTGTTCCATCGTTTTTCCTATTCCTTTGCTCTTTCTTTTTTTCGCCCCCTCGCCCCTTCCCCTTTTCCTTCGTTTCTTTCTACTCTCGATCATTTGGTTGATAGGCCAATCAGCTCACACTTAAAAAAATAGCGGAGCAGGTGGTTGTGTAAATGTTATTTCAACATTCCCAACTCATTATCAACTTTTAATTCTTTTTCTTTCAGTTTATCAGCAAGGACTTAGTCCCAGGCAATTGTACAGATTACACCTTTGGCTACAATGACTGCCCGAAATGCATCCAAGCTGAATTGTATGTATAGCTTAAGTGCTTTATTGACTCTTGAACCCTCAACTGACTGGCATCTAATTTCTCCTCACAATACCTCCCCTGAATCACACATTTAGGTCACGAGAATAAAGGAAATGAGCACCAACTAAATAAGCTCTAGATTGTTTAACGAATTCTTCTCGTCAGCAACTTGGGAAATGTATAGAGAACAGTATGGAGAATATGCATAATGATGCTCTTAATTTGGGTTATCTTTTTTGTTTTAGACCTGGCGAAAGAATTGGTGGCGAGAAGGGGGACAAAGAGTGCTCCGCAGTGGGTTGCCCAGGCACAGATCTGACAGACATCAACACCTACTTCTCTGAGTACGTCCTGGAAGACAGCAATGCCAATGATTACTTTAATATTTACGTGGCTGGATTTTCCTTAGCCCCAATGCCGCCTGCTATGAGCCTGCCGTACAATATGACTAATAGCAGCGGTATGACTAACAGTACTCTTGGAGGAGCAGATAAGGACAAGGAAGCGGCTGTTACTACAGTTTGGTACAGTAATGAGGTATGATACTGTATTTCTTCATCAGTTGGGGATATTAGTAAAAGTTGTCTTTTTGTTTTAATGTGTGTATGCGCCCTACTCATGCTTGAAAATTATGTTAACAATTCATAAAGGTAGTTGAATCGAGTGGAGTGCCACTTGGTCTGAAATCATTTGCGTGATTTGAAATCAAAAGTATGATTTCAGACTAGAATTGCTCGACACGAAGTTCAACTACTACTTAGCACATCCATTTTGAAATCGCAAAATTCAGTCACTTAGATACAGGATTTTTTAGCCTGTACAAATGTTTGTTGATCCAGTAATGAGCTGGTTTGTAGAAAGTTTTAAAAGTTGTTTTTTCATTCTCCAGCAATTTGATTGGTTTCTTCAAACAAGCAATTGGTTGTTGTATTTTAGCAAATACAATTTTAAAGCAAAAAAAGGTGCGATTCGTGAATAAATCGCACCAACGATAGCCAATCAGATTACAAGGATCACCAGTGATTTCAAAATGGATGTAGCTAAGTCTGTAATCGCACGAGAGATAAACAAAACATGACGGTAGCCCAGTGGGTAGCACTGGGTCAACACTGCAGATCTACTATAAGATGATTTTCATTACTTCTGCCTCTACAGGGATTCCATACCATAGCAGAAGCACTGAGTGCCATGAGTAACATACTGTTGGTTGATCAAACAGGAGACTCGTCGTACAGTATTGAGACTACAAACTACCCTCTACCAAACAGTGTCAACAACAAGGTCTGTTTAGATAGTGTTTACTTGGAGTGTCTTTTATACAATATAAACGTTAGGAGAATATTTCCTTAAACGCGACAGATATTATGTTAGGTTTTTGAACCTGACTGTACTAAGTTTTACGCCATAAACTATGTTCTAATCTTCGCGTAATATCATCTGTTCCAAGCTTGGCTCGGTGAAACATCCCAAGCTTTGAAATTGTACATATTCTTTTTAAAGATAAGGCCCTTTGTGAGACTGGACTCGCTTTTCAAAACAATACTCTATGTTAAATTCAATCGGAATTGACAACTTGGTGCACTTTAGCCCTTCAAAGAGTTTCTATCTCTACAATATTCTGGTCATACTTTTTAGTGTGCGTACAAAGATGAAGCGAAGGGACTTTTCTATAACTTTGTTTTGTTTCAATGGAGGGGGTAAGTTTCTAAAGAAACTGTGGTGCTGCGTCGGTGGGAGGGTATAACAGGGTAATTAAGTACTATCAACTGGGGTAGTAATGTAAATTGGCCACCGTAAAGAGTTTAAAAGCTGAGGTTTCGAGCGTTAGCCCCTCGTCAAAGCGACTGTTATGAACTTTGTGTTGTTTTGTTTTGTTTCAGGCTGACAACGTTACATCAGACTTCTCTGCACTTCTCCTCGCCATATTTCTCGCACTAGGAATGGCTTACATGGCTGCAAGCTTTGTTACATTCATTGTACAGGAAAGAGTGTCAAAGGTAAGACATTAGTTAGGTCGAATCAATATCTGAGCTACTGCTTACCTACCCCTCCCCTAACCCAACAACAGTCAACTGATAACAGCTTGTAGTTAATGTTGAGTTAGGGGAGGGGTAGGTGAAAAGTTGCTTTGATACTGACATTGGTCTGTTTGGCCAATGGCTTGCCTTAAAATGTATGCTAGAGTTTCAAGATTGAAGAACGATCATTTAGGTTATTTAACTCGTTCACTTTCAAGAAACAGCAATTCTCTTTAACCCTCTAACTCCCAGAAGTGATTAACATAAAACTTCTCCCAACAATATCTATACATTCTTCAGCAAACAGGTAATGAGAATATTCAAACTTATCAGGTAGAAGCTGTTATCTTTATCTAGCACCAAGTTCTCATAGCTAATTTACAAGGAAATGTGTAGCGATTACAGGGGAGAATTAGCAATCAGATCTTGGGAGTTAACGGGTTAATTGTTGGCCATGCATTTCTTATAAATTTAGTTTTGAGAATTGGGTTCTAAGTTAAGCAGTATCCTTTGGTTGCTGTTGCTATTTTTTTTCTGATTACCTTTTTCCTTGATAAAGTATTGAGTGCCCGGGATTGGAAAGGTTTCTAAAAAATAATTAGATATCAATGTGCCCCGAAAAAGGAAACTTAGCTTATCAGAATTCACTGCAACGGTTTTCTTGCCATTGGAGCGCTTTTCGATAGAGTTTTCTGAAGCCAAAATAAAAGAAATCAAAAAGGCGAATCAGAACAAAGAAAAAACCTTGAAGAGCCATCGAGAACTCAGGGTAAAATCAACCAAACTGCCCAAAGCGCGGGAAAACGCGGGCGACCAAGCCGCGATTGGTTTAAGCTTTGCATTTGATTGGTTTAGAGAGTGGCGCGAGTTTTCTGGACCAATCACAGAGTGAAGTAAAACAAAATCAATACAATGCCGGCTTGCTTTCGACACACAATCAAAAATTGCTCTCTCCAAATATTTTTTTACTTTCCCACCGACGTAGCAAAACAGTTTCTGTTAAAACTTAACACTTTTTGCTCTAGTACTCAAATCAAGAAGCTTGTACTAATTTGCGCCTTCTCTTTCAGGCAAAACACCTCCAGTTTGTCAGTGGAGTTGATACACTCAGTTATTGGCTTGCTACATACACCTGGGACTTCATCAATTATTTAGTCCCCGCTATTGTGATTCTCATTTTATTCGCTGCATTCCAAGTGGATTCTTACAAGGATGAGATGGGAATCGTCTTCTTGTTGCTGGTAAGAAAATACAAAGAAGCTAAGGGACAGAGCTGAAAAACGTATGCAACATTGCCGTCACACGTTTATGCACGTGCCCACGTTTTAGAGCTGGATGGCTTGCTTTCAGGCTGTCAAAACTAAGTTGTCCTCTAGACAAGCACACAAGCAAGTAATATGTTGCGTTTAAAAACCGTATGACGTTTTTGGTGAAGCTCAAATCAAAATGGTAAATGAGATGGAAACCCCTGATTAAATGACCTTTGTGCTGGAAATGCGATCTCCTTTCGCATGCTTTGCGTTTGATTGCTCTGTTAGCATCTCCGTATGTCACGAGTTTGCGTGGGCTCACGCGTGCAACCTCAACACAATTACGAACAAAAGGGCGAAATTTTGGCGACATGGTTCTTAGGTTAAGGTGTAAGCAGAAATGTTTGGCTAAAACCTATTCCCTTAACTGCCACAAATTGTGGAAGTTCGCAGACAAAAGTGTATTTCCCGTGCCTTAGTTGTGTGCTGGGCGGTACTGAACGACAATTGTCATTTTAAGTTTTTTGCTCTCTTCACAGCTGCTGTTTGGTTTGTGTGTTCTGCCCTTCGTCTACTGCCTTTCGTTCATTTTCACTTCTCCAGTTGTGGGTTACGCACTCACAGTCTTCTTGCTCTCCATTCTCAGTCTGGTAAGTTTAGCAGCTGCTCGTCGAATTTGAATTTGATTTCTTACTAACAGTGTCCATTAGACTGAAACAGTGAAGTTGTGATTTATTTCTATAACTTTGAATCATTTCAGGCAATGTTGATCACAGTGTTTGTCCTACAAATACCGACCGTTGGGTATGAAGATGAAGCCGAGATTTGTCATTACATCTTTATGTTGGTTCCCACCTACACGTAAGTGATTTTGTCGTTAACTTTACTGAATTACACTTTCTTACTGGATGTAATCTTGAGCAGAATTACAGCTCCCATTTTAAGAATAGTTCCAGATTAACAAATGCATTCGATGTTGCTGTGTATTGGTTCAATAATGGATCAAAGATGACGTGACAAAAAAGTGGTACACTGATGTTCTTCTCTCATTTTTACGTCTCCGATGATCTTTTACTACACAGACCTACGGAGACATGGATTTTAATTGTTTTATATGATAAAAAAGCAAAATGTTGTTAGTGGTGAGGTTATCAGTGCGTCTGTCTTTCTATAGACTATCAGTAAGCACCCATCAAAACGCTCCTAGCATTCATTTTATCTTATGAATTATTTTAAATCGACGTTTTCTCCTACAAGTCTCTTGATCCATCGTGTTCTGTTAAGTTCGAGTTGCGCAATACAGTGTAAACATGATTGAAATATTGAAAGCATTCTCGCCTCTTCATTAACATTTAAACGATTCTGTAACAGGCTTGCTTACGGCTTCGTGGATCTCAACCAGAATTACGGGTACAGAAAAGTTTGCAACGAATCGCCTGAGTAAGTACACTACAAGGATCAATGCCATGTATACCTAGGCGATTATTCGTCGTCAGTTAAACACTTTATTTTCTGTTCTCAGAGGTAACTATTCTCTGCGGTCACAAATTATGTAACTTCGACGAAAATAAAAGTACTCTCAGTCGCTTTATGTTACAGAAATCTGAATAATGTCTGACTGGATAGGCTTCTTAGTTCAATTCCACAATTTACCTTTTTACCTAATCAACTCTTAGGCTGTGATGTTTGAAGATTTGGTGCCGAACGCCTCGGACTTAGAATTCTGGGGTACTCAGCTTTTCAAAACTTCCTTAAGAGTTACGTAAGCCTCTCAAAGACAGAGTTAGTCGTTAGTTAGTGATGAGGACACGGCACTGTTTTTGTAATCTGGTGTTGTGGTTGTTTTCTTAGAGCGAAACTGGTATGTGACGTGAGAGGGACTAAGTACACAGACCATGGTCTCTCTTGGGAACGCCCGGGCATCGGACAGATGGTTCTGTACATGTTTGTGGAAGCCGTTGTTTTGTTCATTTTGGTTCTGCTGATCGAGGTAAGGCTAAACACCCCAAGACGGTTAGTGTTACGGTGTTGGCCTTGTTCCAAAAAAAGGCACATCTGAACTTTGCAGTAGACGAGACGAGTGTTATAAAACCCATAACTATAGTCATAGCAAATGAAAATATCACAAGCAGTTAACGTATACTTAAAGGAAATGTGTGAAAACTGCTTGAAGCGCGGCGGGAAAACGCGAGTGAACAAGTCGCGATTGGTTTTTGTGATTTACACCTTATTCTCATTGGTCAAGAGAAAGCTGGCGGAAATTTTCTAATAAAAACAATAACAAAGCAAAATAGAGCAAAACCAAAAACTCGCGGATGAACGTAGCGTAGCCGTTGTTAGAGTTGCATGTCGCAGAAACGATAATAATTGGTTTAACTTAAGCAAGTAGGTTTCGTTTTACGATATTGTTAAGGTAGTCTTTTCTTGGGAAGGTGATGTTAACACGCCGACTCTGTGTTTTGTTTGGTGACCCGTCTACAGGTGAAGTTCTTCCTTGGTGGTTTCAGTAGAAATTCTGGTGGAGCTGATGGAACAGAACGCCGAAGCAATGAGGTGAGTTTTCATCTCGATTACAAATTTCTTGCTCGCCAAATGTACTTTAAAATTGACAGCTTTGTTCGAGTTCGTAGACATCCAGTCATTTGAATTGTTAGACATCACCCTACCTCAGGGATAGATTGGAGTCGTGTTGAGATTTTTGTACAAACAAATATGAAAGGTACTGAAAAGTAGCATGGCCTTTTTTTTGTGTGTGCACTAGGACGAGGATGTTTTCAATGAGCGTAACCGTGTTTCCATGCTGAAACCTGAAGAAATCGACGGAGAGGCTGTTGTGTTGAAAGACCTTACCAAGGTAAAAGGTTGAGTTATAAGTTTCTTAGTAAGTAACCTTGGCATGTGCCGTGAAGAAGTCGCCAGCGCGCTGAACGCGGGAACAAAAGACTCGGGTGCGAGTCCTAACAGAGTGATTGTGCTGTGTTTCTACGGCAAGACACTTTTCCCTCACAGTATCTCTTTTCACCTTAGAGTAAACTCTGGTATCGCTGAACTGTTAAGGCCACGTGACGAATTCCACTGGTCACCCATGTCCCCATCCAGGAGGATTAGCCTAAGATCCTGTACTGTGGAACATCTGGGCCCGAATACTTAACCCAACCCAACCCTCTTTAAAGGTTTCAGTTCTAGCACTTAAAGGATCCAAATAAGAATTCTCTATTATATATTTCTTATGCTTTTAGCTCTGAGAATTGGGCGTTAAATCGAACAACGTCATTTCGTTGATGCTTAACGTTCTTCTCGTTACCTCTCTGCTTGAAAATGTATCGATTAGTAAGGAGAAATTCCATGTTGGTCACTCGTCACTATGTAGAGACCCTAACTCTCATTTACCTTCAGGTGTATGGTGGCACAAACGTAACTGCTGTGGATCATCTGTGCCTGGGAATTCCTAAAGGCGAATGTTTTGGTTTGCTTGGAATAAATGGTAAAGAAATGTTTTTTTTTAACTAAAGTTTTGTACCTTTTTGTTGTTTTTTATTGTATTTTGTGTTTCTTTTTTTTGTGTGTGTATGTTTTGTTATCTATTTCTTGCATTAACTGAGATAAGTATTTATCGTTACCGAGTAGAAAACATCGCTAAAACAAAACTAACTCGAGCACAAGACTCCTCAAAATTCGACTCGCTGACTAAACAACAAAACTCTGCTAGTTACACACGCGATTAACATGCGCGCCACGGGCGAAAGTAGTGCGCTCCGCTTGCGAGCGACTATACAACAGAATACCAGCCAATCACATCAGATCATGAAGCTTTGTAAAGTGATGCGTAACCATTCAACCTAATCGCTTGAAGAAGCCTCCTGTATTCAGAGGAAACTTCGGTATCCACTTGGCAAGGGATTTCATTGTGGGACTAACGATCATACTTCACTACTCTTGCGTTTACTACGATGATTATCACTCAAGCCTTTCGTTCCTCTCCCATTAGGTGCTGGAAAGACCACCACATTTAGCATGCTAACTGGAGATTTAAGCATTTCAGAAGGCACGGCTTACATGGATGGATATAACATTTTGACGAATTTACGACAGGTTTGTAAGAAGATCGGAACTGGCAGCGAGGGCAATTTTCAATTGAGTGTCAATAGTAATCTGGGATTGCTTTGGCTCTACTTTACTTTGCTTTGTGATTGGTCCAGAAAACTCGTGCCATCCTCCCAACCAATTAGATGCAAAACTAAAAACAGTGGCGACGTTGTCATTCGCGTTTTCTTGCGCTTCAAGCATTTTGCTTGTTTCACTTTGAGTCCTCCTTGGCTAACGATGATGTTAATCTTTGTTTTGATTGGTCGCTGTGATAACTTTGATTTTTGTTTTCAACACTCAAGTGAAAACTGGTCTATGCGTGGTGTTGTGTTTCATCGGTGCAGTGCAGTGAGATAAAGACTAAGACATTCTATTTTAAAATTTTAGGTTCAGCAAAGGATTGGCTATTGTCCTCAGGTATGTTTATCTAAAAGTCTAAGATATTCTCGCTCTCAAGCTCATTTATCCGCTTTACTTGTCTTAAAAAAAGCTGGAATAATTTCGTGAAATCAAATTATCCGAATCGCTTTTTTAACCTTTAGTTTGACGCCCTTATTGAACGTCTAACCGGTCGCGAAATGCTGACGATGTACGCTCATCTCCGTGGCGTTCCATCAAATAAAGTAAAGGACTTGGTGTCGTCCACAATCAAACACCTGAATCTCACCAATTGGGCGGATAAACTGTGTGGAGACTACAGGTCAGTTCTGTTGCTAGATACTTCACCCTTCACATCCTCACACCTATTAAGTGTTCATTTTCTCCTCACTGTTCTCTTTACATTTCCTATGCTGCTGACAAGGAGAGTTTGGTTACTAATCAAGAGCTTCTTTAGTTGGTGATCATTTCCTTTATTCTCGTGACCTTGATGAGTGATTTAGGGATGATATTGTATGGAGAAATTAGATGCTGGTCACTCGTAGGGGTCAAAGGGATGACAGATGTACATGCTAACTTACTTTAAATGGTGCTAGTGGACTTCTACTTCCCAAGTTTTATCATCTATTTTTATTTTTATATTTTCTTTTGCACTGATAGTGGCGGGAACAAACGAAAACTCAGTACTGCTATCGCGTTGGTTGGAAATCCTCCCATTGTATTTTTGGTGAGTTTACTTTTTTTCAGCCAGTTGATTCGGATTCTATGCAGCGTTTGAAATTCAGACTCCAACCCTTGCATACTAATTCCATAAAGTTATGACTCCTCAAAGGACAAGAACCGACATGTTAATTTCTCTATTAACTTGTCTCGAGGGCGAGGAAAGGGGATTGGGAATGGGGATAGCGCGCTCTCCCTATTCATGATACCTCTAGCTCCTGTTTTGCCCACAGTGGTTGCACAAGTTTTGGAAAGGAATAGAGATGAGTCAGTGGCTATAGCCTTGTGCTTAAAAAAAAGAGAACTTAGATTCATTACGGATATGGATCCTGTTTCTCGCCTTTTTCTATGGGTTCACTGAATAGAAGAGAATTGAGGCGAGTCAAAGGCTACAGCTTTATAATCATAAAATAGAGAACTGAGATTTTTAAATCTGTGTTGTTTATCATCCTAGGACGAGCCCACCACAGGTATGGACCCTGTTGCTCGCCGTTTTCTGTGGGATTCATTGATGCAGGTGATGAAAGGAGGCCGATCAATTGTACTCACTTCTCACAGGTAAATAAAATATTATTCTTTTTTATTTATTTATTTTTTATAATTACAGCTTTATTTCGTAATACAACTCATTACATACTAGACTACTACAACTCAATATACATTGACTTGGAGGAAATAACAACGCTGTCGAGCTTTGCTGAATCGGAGCCTGACAAATATGTGGCTCGGAGGAGATTTGGGTGAATTATTTTCCATTCAAGGAGAATAGCGATAACTTAAAATTGCTTTTTTTAATACGACGAGGATAAGATCATATTCTGAAGCTTCTTTACTGAATGACAAACGTACACGAGTAGAGAACTGGTGATGAGAATTTTTCTTTGGTCTTCTTTTCTAGCATGGAAGAATGCGAGGCCCTGTGCACAAGGCTTGCCATCATGGTGAACGGACAGTTTAAGTGTTTGGGATCGATTCAACATCTGAAGAGCAGGTTTGTCCCTTTTATTGAGAAATCCATTGCTTGCCTAAGCCCAGGCGTATTTGAGACGTGGGTGGTGACCGAAAGATCTTTCCCCCTAGAACTTGCTACGGATCCACGGTCTGTAGCGCATGGTTAATAAAAGACTTTGCACTAAATTAATTGGGGTCAAAGAAGGCTTGAACTAAGAGTATTTTTCTTCCGGTAGCCTCTTGTATCTCAAATCATACCGGGCTTAATTCCCTATTGAGATATCGGACCCATGACCACAAGCAACATGAGACCCATAGTTTTTCCTATCATAAACAGCCCACACAACTCTGACACAATAAAAACTAGTATTACTCTCAATGAGTGGATTATAAAAGCCTATCCAGTCACAGAGTAGCAGGGGGTTTCGGTAAAAGCCGGTTGCTGGCGGTCTGTCGCTGCTTTTAAGACCTCTTACCGCCGTCTGTTCAGCAGGATCTCGTGTTTGGGTTTCGCCTTACCGCCCCTTCCGGGCACAGTCGCCTTTAACATCATCGGTAGCCGCATATGGAATATGTTCTGAAACCCCTGAAAGTAGTACACAATTGTTTACGATTCTAAGTCGTTATTTACACTTCGTCACCGTTATACCGCAGGTTTGGCACTGGTTACACCCTTATGATCAAAGTTGCAGGCAGCGCTGCACCCATTCCTCAGCAAACAGCAAACGGCTTCCAACAACCTCTACCGACCGCTACGTCCGTACCACCAATGGTTTTTAGCAATCCTGCGGCTACCGGGGAATTGCCGGAAGTCAATGAACCGGAGAAGCCCATCCCGGAAGGTGAGGCAAAGCTTGTGTCTATGATTATTGAAAAGTGGTATGAGGCGTGACTTGTTAACCCTTTATACCCCAATATCAGTTTGCAAGTTCTCCGTACTGTTCTCTATAGGTCTCTTATGGTGCTTATAAGGAGAATTTGCTCAATAATCAAGAGTTTCTTGACCTTGCAATCACTTCCTTTATTCTCATGACCTAAATGTCTGATTCAGGGTAACAATGATAGAAGAAATAAGATTCTTACCACTCTTAGGGGTTGAAGGGTTAGTTGAGCTTGTAAGGTTGACGGCAGGTGAGAAAGAAGAACTGGATTAGCCCTGCCCTGAGGGTGAGGTAAAGCTTCTCACTCAGTTCATTGTTAGAATTCGTTGGCTTGATGGGGTAAGGTTTGGGCGGGGTAAGGGTGCCGTAGGGAATGGAAAAAGGGTGAAGACAGAGGAAGAGGTTGGGGGGTTGCCCGGTAGGGGTGTACGAATTAACCTTGAATTAGCCTTGAATTAGCCTTGAATTAGCCTTGAACTAATACTGGGGCTGAGTCAATGCTAACTGCGTATATGAATAGAGGGGGATTTGGTCAGGGGAGGGAGGTGGTGGGGGAGGTGGTGGGGGTGGGGGACTGTTGGGTGTCACAAACGTAGCGGCTTAAGACCACCGGAGACAACCGCCCCAACAGCTGATGATTTCGCTCAGAAACATAACAGAATTATCGCCGCCATGGGTCAGCTTGAGTCTCTATCTGGAATGTGTTGCAAGAGCTAACTGCAACACTAAGGACAACGAGTCAGCCTTGCTGTTGCGTGTCTAGTTGGAGAGATTTCTTTACTCTCAAAGAGGCTGGGGAAACATTTGTGAGAGAGAATACCAAAAATACCAAACTCAACTTTTAACTCTCTTGCAGGTTATGCTAATGGTACCCAAGGGGTCATCAGCAGCAAAGATATACAACCTACGGTCCCCGTTCCTCCTCCCTATCCTGCCAATCCTGTTCAAATGCAGCTCCCTCCCGGCCAGTCCATGCCGTTGGTGTACGATCCGGGATTGATAAACGCGGTGACAAATGCTCAGAACTTCGTGAACCAAACTTTCTCTGGAGCAAGGCTTCTGGAGAGCCATAACGTAAGTAGCACAGCGGTTAAACATCGAGCCTTAGCGTGGGGATCAATTCTGGCCGGCCGCGCGCACCACTTTCCCGTCCATAATTTCATTGGAAAACACGAAACAACGGCTTACTTAGTCTAACTGAATCGTTCATGCAAACGCGTGCAGCTGGAGTTTCAATAAATGTCCTTTATTGTGGCTTTACTTGTGTCTTAGTTGGATAAACTCGTTTCATACGTATTAGACTGGCCGAGCCACAAGAGAAGAGTGATTCGAGTGAAAATGGTAACAACCGCACGTCATTCTTTGTTTACACTTATTGTTTTGTGTTTTTTTAAAGGGAGTACTGCACTTCCAGTTGGAAACTGAAGGATTGAGTTGGTCGTATATCTTTGGCCAGCTGGAAAGAAATAGAGCTGCTCTGAATATTGTGGACTACAGCGTCAGTCAGACCACACTAGAACAGGTAAACGCTCTCAAACTTTCTATCGCTTGAAGGGCAAATCGATCGTCTTGTAATCATTTCAAACAATCAGATGCAAAACTAACGCCAATCACGACTTGAGACTTGGTCGCCTGCGTTTTCCCGCGTTTTAGGCAGTTTGGTCGGTTGCACTCTGAGTTCTTATTGGCTCTTAAAGGTGTTTGCCTTTCTTCTGATTGGCCGTTGTAATCATTTTGGTTTTACGTCACTCAATCGAAAAGCGCGCTTAGTACTTACAAGTCTATGAGCTTGTTGCACACAAGCCTGTGTAATTTTGCCTGTGCTAGTTGATAATGCCTTTCTACTTTTGCTCATCCCGTAGGTTTTTATCAACTTCGCCAAAGAGCAACACTCCGAAGAAAGAACAACGGTGAAGAAGATGTGCGGATGCTTTTAGTTTTTCAGGAGGACATTGACAAGACTTAAAATTAGTCCTGGATTTTTTTGGTTTAGGTTCTGACGCTAATACAGGATTAGTAGTTAATCGAATTTTCGATTCCGCTGTGAATTTTTTTCTTTGTGGGTTTGATGTCTTGGAATCTAAAGTATAGAAATCGAAGACACAACCTTCGCTGAAAAACTTCAGTCCTACCAAAACAACTCTCATCTCACCGGTATATCACTAAAGCTTAGAAAAGAAAGATGAGATAGCTTCATCTGTCTTTAAGCTCTCCAGATCTTTTTTGTAACTGTCTCTTCTAGCCCCAATACATCTAATTGTAAATTAATAAGAGAATTTAGTGTTTTAATAAGATAACACACTTGTCGATAAATTTGTTTCTTCTTATCGCCATTTTGCTGAATAATATAGAGTTGTTCGAAAGTGGAATATGCATGTTCATCACTTTGGAATTTTAAGGATCGATTTTGGAATCATATTTGCTCGAATCTCTTTGCTGGGCAAAGTGTTTTTTAGATTGTAATTTTTTTTTGTTATTGTATCACTTTCGTTATTTAATTTGTTTTATTTATGCATTGTTGGTTATTACGATACCAACGCGTTAGTTTGAAGCATCTCATTACAATCTTAGATTAAGAACCACGTTCTCTTTCTGAGATGTTGATAAAGTGACTTTGAACGAAACATTTCCTTATGGCATGCACGATATAATTTTTCTTAGTTTATTTAATCCTTGCGTGCACATCCTTGCTTGAACAAGGTTGTAATTGTAAAATTTTAACATAGAAACTTCTCTACTTGGTAATAAGAGAAAACCGTGCGTTCGAGTGAAAATATACTTTTCTCTGTACTGATGTTGCATCAAATATCTAGTTGTGCCTTCAATTGTCTTTGGGAGCGAATTTATTTACCAAGCAAGAGTTTCTAAAGCTGGTGATCATTCATTTTATTCTCGTTTTTATTTGAAAAGGACACATCTCACGCCCAAACATTCGAAACCCAAGTTGAAAGCGACAGTACGTGACGCATTTTAAGTCGACGTTTCCAAAAGCCTCTCTTGTCCCCACAATAAATGGAGCATTACAAAAACGATACGTTTCCATAACACTCTTCTTTTCGATCAATTTACAAAAGTACCCGTTCTTATCAGCGTTTAAGTGTGGATGATAGACATACACACCCTGAAGTATTTTTTTTTTCGGAAGAAAACGTATTTGTGTGGATGGAGCTTAAGAAACGTGTTTGGAGTGAACGTCAAAGAAAAGCCACACAGAACCAGTCTTACCTCCTAAGAAGAAATTCGCTAACCTGTTGGTATACTTAACACGGAATGTTCCCATTTGACTAGCTCACTCTGATGGCAGAGAACAGCCATGAAAAAAATTCAAGGGAAGAAAACTTGTGAGTTGAAGAACATCTTTTTACTCGAAGATGACATTACATGTAGACGCCAATCGAGATACCTTTATTAACACAACGCGTAAATTATTAAATGTTAACCATAAAATCATATTTACATTGTCAAATTTCTGCACTTCTTTCCATAAAACGCATCCAAAACTCAAATTCAAGGTTCCCCTCAAATCATACTGGGCTTCGGGAAAACGTTATTAAAAAACAATTGAATTTGTCCTCCATATAAAATTAGATCTTGTTCACTTTACGGAGGCCATGGATGGCCTAGTCCCAGTCCTTTTGGTCTCAAATATGCCTTCACAGGGTCCTGGATTCCACTTCTGTCAGCTCCAAGTCCAGTCCCTGGCGTCCAACCCATGACGCGCAACATCTGGTTCCCAATATTTGATGAAGGTATTGGATCAGCTTCCACTCCCACTGTTGCTGTGGAAACAGAAGTCAGAAACCCTCCATAATGACTTCAGATATACAAAAAAGTTCAAATTTTGTAACACACTTTCTATAACAAATTGACTTTCTGGCTTTCAGGATGACTGGCGAGTCATTTTATCACACCAAAGCTTCAGCCTGGAAGCATCCCATTTCCTTAGGACAACTGCATTACATCCCATCATTTCTTTATGGAACAACATTGATTCTCTGCTTAACCCACAATGTGATTAAATTTTTATGGTTTGACACTAATGCATTAGCCTGGTTCAGCTATTATTTAAGTGTTATACTGTTCCCTTGGTACAGTGTAACTTACAAAATCCCCAAAGAATAGAGTACATGCAGAGGCAAAGGGCCTCAAAGTTGACAATGTAACCATTTGTTTAGTTTGAGTTCAAATAAATTATGTGGGAAAGTATTAATCATACTAAATTGTGATGAAACTTCTTAGATACCATCAAAAGAAAAAATCTTTTCCAAGAGTGAATGGTGACAGATGCTCACCACTAAAACAGTTCACTGAGATCATTTGCATGGGTGCACTGTAATATTGGCTATTGCTAATACAAATTTATGCAAAAGATATCAAAATAACAAAGTTTAACCCTTTAACTCCCAGATCAAATTTGTAATTCTCCTTACTGTCAACCATACAATTCTTATAATGTTAGTTCAGAGAATTTAGTATTGGATCAACCTATTATCTCCAAATTGATATTTTTCTCTATTCTTATCACATATCTGGTTGATATTTTATCAGTATTGTAAGGAGAAATTCTGTCTTGGTCACTCATGGAAGTTAAAGGGTTAAAAAAGCAAAAACCTGAATGAGCCCAAGTGACAAAGTAGCACTTACATGTGGAATGCAGGGCGTCAACTGGGGGAGGCATTTTTCTGCGCCTTTTCGATTCTGCACCAGGTCTGTTGGGATGTCTTGGGGGGAGAGTTGATTAGAAAGTAAAGATAGGACACAGTAAAAACTTCAGAACAAAAACAAGTCAGTGCACATAGATACTGCAACATTAAGCTGATTCAACAATGCAGAAATCAAAAGAAAAGTAATTCTTTCTCTGTCAAATCAGCCTTATAGTTTCCTTCTATTTTCAACTCAAATAACATTCCCTACACAAACAGGATCAAAAACTTCTCATCTATCATAAAGATCTTTAGTGGAGACAAACACTCAGCCTTGAATTGTAATGCTGCAGGCATCACACTCCTGAGGGGTGAATGTTGGCCTCCTGCCTTAGAAAAAAATTGTGAAAAAATTATGTAGCTAAGATTTGAATTCCTTTATTCTGAAGGAGAATTTACACTTCTGGAAAGTGCTCGAAGCCAGCAAAAAGGGAATGAGGAGTAAATTATTTTTCAAAAGGATAGTCTATTTCATAGGTACTTCACTAAAGCAGCAGTTTGTTATTCAAAAATAACAGTTCAAACCAGAAGCCTTAAATGCACAAGAAACAACAGTTGCAGTGAAAGAGGGTGGGATTGAATTCCTTTGTGTGAGTTTCATGCTCAATTCCTAAAACTTGAGGGCCCTACAAGTACCCAGTAACATGGCTAAAACATATTTGAGGAAAAAAAAAACCTACCTTGTTTTGCAAAGTAATACTCTCCCTTTATGAGCAGGATCTGATCTACACTGAAGAGAATATAAAGAAGCCCACTGGTATACCTAGCAGAAAAAGAAAATAAATTGTGAAATAAACTGTTATTAATATACTTGACAAAATGTCTTGTTTCCAACTGGTCAATAATCCATTTTACATTTGCATTCTCGGTTGCCAAGCCTTTGAACAGGAGTGAGGCTAAAGAGTGACTTTGTTATGATACAAACATTGCTGCTTTTCAAATGTTAATTCCTTTGTTATCATGCTAACTAGATACTGGTCTCTATCATAACAAGGTCACCTTCAGCCACACTCCCAATGAAAGGCTTAGCAACTAAGTACACAGCTGTAAAATGGTGTATTGTGAATGAATAAATAGGTTATCAAGTGCAGTACAAATTTCCATATTGCACTCTTTTGAAATTTAACCCTTTACAGCCCTACATCAGTAGGAATATTCTCCATACTGTTCTCTATACATTTCCTTAAAAACTGCATTTGTTTAACAAGCAAGAGCCTCCAATGACCTTTAAGGTAGTGTTACATTTGTGGGTGATATTGTCAGGAAAAATTAGATGCTAGTCACTCTCGTTGTAAGGAAAAATTAGATGCTAGTCACTCTTACAAGTCAAAGGGTTATGCTTTTTAGCAATAACTAAAACATATCAATATGTAGAATACTGTCAAAAACACCAGGCACAGTTGTCTAAGTCACCTATATCTAAAAAATAGTGATAAATTCAAACAAGTATGCAGACGTTTTCCAAACTGCTGAAAGAGTTTCGAATTATGTGACTCAAGAAGGACAAAATAAAATATTTTTCGATATTCGAAAATTACACAGTATTGTATGAACTGACAGAATAATAATGTAATTTCACATCACAGCATCAGTTCATTGAATATTTTAATAATTACATTCCATTTATAAACATACCTGTGCCCTTTCCATCTTGTTTGAAGGAAAAACAGACAACCTATATTTCCAAAAGAATGAGAAAACAGTGTTAAAAAAATTTTACCAATATATTTCCTTTACATCTATCAGTATATCACACTTGAATATGTGGGGTGCTTGTAAAATGATAGTGTAGGAGCCTTGAACATCACTGTGTGCACATCTTTATAATTATAACTCATTACATGTAAGTAATTGCATTACATACTGGACATGTTAAAAAACTCACTCCATCCATTTCTCATTCCGCATGAAGACTGCAATATTCCTGTTCAGCTCCCCCAGAGAAGTCTCCTAATGAGAGATGACAGGAATTACAAATTCACTCATTGATATATTGATCAAAAACCATAACAAAGTCCCAGGAAGTGATTGTTTATCACCTGCCTAATATGATGTGTAAGCTCTGGTCAATTAAAGCATAAAATGGCCTTTTGTGTTGTTTTTTCATAGGAACCCAATTCTGTAGAGCCTTTATTAAGCAGTCCACCTGTATTAGGCAGCAAGCACACCATTCCCCATGGGTGACTGCTTAATACAGGTTCAACTGTATTCTGAAATGGAGGTTTCCTTTTTATTTCTCTGTCTTCATGTTTTTTTGGCTCTTGTTGTCTTGTTTAAAGCTAGGATTCATTTGAATTATGAAGATCCATTTGGGGCAAAGAGGGAAAATTGCCACAATAATTATAAAAGAAAGATAAAATTCACATCATTTTTGAATAAGCTCTTTTCTGCTGTAGTCTATATGTAACATAAGAATGAACATATAAATTATACACATTTTAGTTTTATATCATTCCATGTAACCCTTTAGCTCCCATGAGTGACCAAGACCAAACTTCTCCTTACAATATCAATACAATATCAAGCAGACAAGTGATGAGAATAAAGAAGAATCTTAATTAAGGGATTATAAGTTGATCCAATGCCAAATTCTCCAAACTAACATCACAAGAACTATATAGCAGACAGTAAGGAGAATTACTAATGAGATCTTGGGAGTTAAGGGGTTAAGAGCACTTTAAACAAGAACAAGACTCTATACCTGTCCAGGTGCCTTAGAATTTTTCTTTAATCTCCCTTGAAGACCTGTTGATCCAAAAAGCAAATTGTACGTTATCAGAGTCTGTAAGTGTTAGCCACATTTTGATACCTAAACCAGTCTCCTCCAGACAGCCCCTCATTTACTAAAATTAGCTTTGTAAATTAGATAAGCAGTAAAATACATGTCTTAATCTGAAACGAGTTTACCAGTACATGTTACCTTTGTTGATCAATGTTTTTTGTAATTAGCAACTAAAAAAACTCCAGAGAACATTGTTAACCCTTTAACTCCCAAGATTCAATTTTCAATTCTCCCCTCTAGCTACTACACATTTCCTTGTTAATTGATAATGAGAATTAGGTGTTCAATCAAGGTAATAAATTGTACCTGATGAGTTTGAGTATTTTCACTACCTGTTAGCTGTAAAGTATATGGATATTTAGGGCGTGAAATTGTGCCTAATACAGGCACTGTTGCAGCAAAATTTTTCACTTGTTATTGGGAGAAGTTACACAGTAATCACTTACAGGAGTTAAAGGTTAAAACAGGAAGGGAGAAGTGGTGAAGGTAATGAGAACATTTTCTCTCTCAGACTCACAGTTCAGGTTTGATTCTAGGACTTGTCATCACATGCTAGCTGCATTTGTTGTTGGTTCTCCTCATTAGTCAGAAGGTTGTTTTTTTTTTTTTTTTCCCCGAGTTCTCCACAAAATTTAAAAGAGTCTTTATATGCAAAGGAGATACCTTTGTTTACAAGTGGTACATGTATGTGAGACATGAGCCCATATAAGTATTGAGCTGATTCTTAACATACCCAAGCCAAACTTTCCTTCGGCACCAGCCAAATAGGGCCTTCTGTATTCAGCCATGACTCCATTTACAATGTTCTGAAACTTTTCTTCTTCCATGTCACTAGCACCTTTCTCGTCCCACCACGGATTAATCCTTACGTCACATTCAAACGAGCTTTCCTCTTTTTCATCGTCTCCAAGTCGACCTTCATCGTTTGTGAAAAACCCCTCAAGATCACTCTCTCCAGAGGATTCATATGATTCAGTTTTACGCCGATCCGGAGCTATGATCATCATTCTTTCTTCGCCATCTTGAAGGTCTACCCACGACGATGCATGTGGCAAAGATTGGTCTTTAGGTTTGGCAAACTGAGCGTTAGCGTGCAATTTGGAAGGTAGCTTGTAGAAATGATTAGAGGAAATATTGGTCTCCATGGGTTCCCCACATCCACTACTCAAACCATTTTCAATATCAGCTAAGCTACCTTCTTCGTCGCGTCTTTTGAGACTGTTATGTATTTCGCTTCCCATAGCAGATTTTCCGCACACTTTGCGTTTCCTTGTCCTACTGAGAGATTTCAAATTATTCCCGAGTAAACCTAACGGAGAATCCCGATCGTTCAACGATTGAGCAGCCGAAACCCTTTTCAGTTTCCTCTTTCTTTTCTTTCTACGTTTCGTAAACCCTACTAGAGGATCGCTCACAGAGTCACTCTCTCCTTTCTCCTTTTCCTGCACAGGATAAGGATCTGGATTTTCGCGACCATGAAGTTGTACTTTCAACAGACGTTTCGTAAACGATGTTTCTTCCTCAGAATCGCTTTGGCACATGGATATGTTTTCAATATAATCCATCAAGGCTTCTTCTACAGAATCATTGCTTTCAGCACTTACTTTTGGACGATCACGGAACGGCGGATAATCCGATCGACGTTTTCTTCCTCGCCTTTTCCGTGGTGCTTTCCGAACGGGAGTCGCTGATGGCGACTCTCTCGTTCCGATCGTTGTATCAGAATGCGCAGAGGGTGGATCATTCGTTCTGTCCAGTGCACTGCTAAGATCTGTTACCAGTTCATCCATCTCAGTGTTATTCTAAATTTCGTTTTACAAAGAATTAAATCAAATGTTTACAGCAGGATTTCATCCACAGCTGTCCGCCATATTGAAAAGTGCAAGTTTTAGTTCCCAGTCTGCCTCTTTTACTTCAAGCTCACAATATTCAAATTGCCGGCTTGTTTATGTATCTTGACAAAGGAGAGTTTTGTTTGGATTGAGGTTTCCAAGGGAATTTCAATGAGCAATTACGGTCCTTTTATGCCTTTCTACGTAGGAAGCAGGAGGTGGGAAGCCTATGATTGCTTAGTGCTTTATCATAATCCCAGTCTGCCGAAGATTCTCAGATTTAGCGAAGGTAATCTACCCCAAACGACTGATCTTTGCTGCAGATTGGAAAACAGGTAATGGTATTTGTTTACTGGATCAAGAAGGTCGGAAGGGAAAATATTTGTCATGGCTGAGAGCGAAATATTTTCCCATACGGTCCGACCTGACTTATCTGGGCATTTTGTCACATGGCAGTCACTCTCTTAGACTGACATGGTAAAGATTGTTAGTTACACATGACGATCAAATTTCAACTCGGCTTGCAGTACTATTATGAAACTGCATGGCGACAAGCGCAAGAGAATGTAAGCATTACCACTCGAGGATATCGCAGTTACGACAATTACAAGCTTGCAAATACACTAAATTACAAGGGCCTGAAGACACTAAAATAATTCAGATCAAGTGTAAATTCAGAAAGCAATTCATTGCTAAACTTAAAAGCGGTAATATATACAACGGCGTAATATGTGACTAACACAGTCCATGTACTGTAAGATTTTACGCCACTAACTCAGTCGGTAGATTCATTATAATAAATTAATATAAAATTAAATTATTCACTGACGTAAAATTTACTTTATATATATATATATCACGGACTGGAAGAAATTACGCTTAATAACGACCCTTCTGAATCTTTTGTTATCCATTTTGTTGTGGCAACTGTGAGCGACAACAAACTTAGACTCTAATCTCAGTGATAAGGTGTGATCATCTTTTTCCTATCAGACCAGTTGTCCATGCTACAAAATTTTAGCCCTTCAACTCCCAAGATTCGATAGTCTATTCTTCCCTCCAGCTATGACACACTTGTAAATTGGTTATGAGAATTTGGTGTTAGATCAAACAAATATCTGATAAGTCTGAGTATTCTCATTACCTATTTGCTGGGAAAATATATGGATATTTGAGAGAAAGGTTACATGGTAATCACCTCTGGCAGTTGAAGTGTGGACTCTTTTATTTTTCTCTTGATTTTTCTTTATATTTCAGAGTCATGAGATGTCAAAAGTGACCCTAGATGTGCCTGTTATTCAGGCATTTTAATCTGAATAATTCATCCTCCATACCTGATACTTCTGTTAGTAAACTTACGGGAAAGCAAGGCCATTATACACAGTCTAATAACAACTTGATTCTAAAATGGGTTGTGCCCCATCCTCCCAAAGTTTTCAAGTCCACGAAAATGAAACCCGTCTTTTGCAAGAAATAGACCGTCTGCGAAGTATAGAGCAGTCACGCCAGGCAGAAATCAGCAAGCTGCAAGTAGAAAATGAAAAACTGCGACAAGGCCAAGTGAATGGTGGGTATGCAATGGTAAAGCGATCAGACTCTCCTGAAGACGACGGCCATGAAATGTTAGTGAAGGAGATTGAGAGATTGATATTGGAGCAGAGTGAAAAAGAAAATGAACTCAGTGAACTTAGGAGGACAAATGAGCAGCTGAACTTAACTTTGCAACAAAGCCCACCTCAAGTTCAGGTAATTAACAATACACAAGCCCGCAAACACTTCCTCAGGGTCTAAAAAATATGGTCACAATGAATTGATGTAACCAATTTAAACCAATGATCTTGGTAAAAAAACTGAATGAACTTTCACTATATTCTGGGTACAAAAAAATAATCTAAGTTGTAAATTGTTGTTGTTGTTGAAGGGTACCACATAGAATTGGCTTCGTTGATACATTCAGGATTGATAGGATTGGATAGGGGAGTGGGGATGACACAGTGGTGAGAGGGTTCACCTCGCACCACTGTGGTTTGGGTTCAATTCCTGGATCTGGGGTCACATGTGGGTTGAGTTTGTTGTTGGTTCTCATCCTTGCCCATAGTGTCTTTTTCAGGGTCCTCTGGTTTTCCCCCCTCCACAAAAACCAACATTTCTAGTTCCAAATCAGTCTCAAAAAAGTAGACAAGAAGAACCACTTAATGGAATGTCCAATGCTAAATTCCTATTTATTATTTATTTAATTAATGGAATGGAATGAGCATCTCTAAATTTGGATCGCAATGTGTTTTCATTCATTTTAAACAAAATACCATTAAAACACAGATGATTGTGTTAAAGCTGTGAATATGAAGAAAATCCAGCAATTATGAAGTTACACATGTAGATGAAATACACACCAAACATTATTTGTGTGTAGTCCATGACATACACAGTGGGTGTCAGATTCAACCTTCATGATTTTTGTCACTATGTTGTCTGAATTGTAAACTTGGCCTCAAGGATTTGAATTCTGACTCATCCAGCTATATATTGCCTGTTTGTCCCCAAACCAATCTACAAGGTGGTAATAGGAATTTAAAAAACTCTGCTATTCTTCAAGGAGACTGCTTTTTGGTTAGCATAATGCCCAAAACAAGACTTACTTGTGATGGATAACTGTACAATATAATTATTCTTTTGCAGCAGTTTGTTAATAAGAACAGAAATCTTCCAAAAGTTGGAGATCCAGTGAGTATTTAAAGGATTAATTATAAAGCTTCATGAAGTAATCTTTGTAACTGTATATAGTCATATTGAGGATCTCTCACTTTGTGTGGTACTAAAGTTACTTATATTTTCTATGGGAAAAAAAAAGACAAAAAAATTAATTCATGAGGGTGTCACAATTACAGTAGACCAATTAGTTTTCATCATGGCCACTGATTAAAAACACACAGATAACTGGAAAAAAATAACGCAAATAAAAAGGTTCCATGATTTAAAACCCAACTGGCTGGAGGCAAACCATTTGGCTATTTTTAAGTTGAGTCAAGGGTTTTGGAAAAATACTGGTAAGATATTAAAAACTTTGAGGAGTTGAAGCGTCAATGCCAACTCCCCCCTATTCCCTCCTAAGTTCTACCCTTACCCAGTCTTCCCAGAATGACTTTCCTCTTGCCCACCAGAAACAAAAAAACCTAGGTTCTGCCTTATCCCCTCTCCCCACAAATCTTTCTTGTGAATCTCCCCACCCCTCTAAGATGAGCTTCTCTTCCCTTCCTGTTTTACAATAATCCATCCTGATGTGAGTGTAAACGTTTCATCTATTATGGGTGTTAAAATATTGATATGTTTAACTTGTAGGTTTTAGCAATGTGGGAATCAACCCCATGGCAGTACTTCACAGCAACCATAGTGTCATTTAACTCTGAAAAGCTCCAGTACAAAATTAATTGGGATGACCAGGATCCAACAGGCCGCATTATTGATTACTACAACTTGGCTCTGGACCGTGTCCCTGAACCTGACGAGGTCGCCATTGGTTCCATTGTGCTGTTTCCCCAAGGAAAGTATCGAGGTCAGGAGGGTGTTCGGCTGGGTGGCTTACGCTACCATCAGGTATGTGTGCGTGTGCGTGTGACTGTGCGTTTTCGTGCGCGTGCCTTTGTGCGCGCGTATGTTGTTCTTCTCTCTGCATTTTTACACTGTTCTGCATTGTCATATCTTTGCACGTTGTAAGCGTTCTGTTGCTCAATTATGGTGAACTTGCGTGTTCCTGGCATTCAGAGTTAGTAAAATGAAGTATGATAGTAAACGGCGTGATAGTACTGAGGAGTGAAAAAAAAAAAAAAAAACAGGGAGGTTTGGGTCAAGTCGTGTAAAAAAACGCTGTACGCCTACGCGACCTGATCCAAACGTTTTTTGTTTTTCGCTTCTTTTCTGCAATTGCTTAAATTGCAGCCCTCATGCTAAGATTATTTCTTCACTTGAAAAGTAACAACGTTACTCATAAATTTATTTTATCATTTTAAGGGGCGAATAACAAGTGTTTCGAATGGTCCTGGGGGTCAGAAGCTTTATGACGGTGTGCACACCAAGGGTGAGGCAGACAACAAGTGGATCACATATTCAGGGTACAACTTCTATTTTACGGGAATGGAACTGTCAAAATTACGAATCTCACCCAACGTGTTAGACATCTTGTCTGACAATGACTCTGGTAGCGCTGTGGATGGCTTGATTCGTCCTTGTGACATATTCATCTCGTACTCAAAGGTAAATATCAGTTTTAGTTTATATGATAAGCTGAATTTTACGCGCATTTTGATTCGTTCTTACTGATGATCTGTTGAAGTACAGACGTCACAATTTTATCACTTTGCTTCTTTATTAAATCAAATGCACTCTATGTTGCTGTTTGCTCAGTAATAGGACTAGATCACGGAAGACGTTAAATTGTAGTCAGAACAAAAGATTGACACTCTCCGCTGTGCCTCGTGAGCACTGCTTTTGCTCTTACCATATTTTGACGTCGTCTGTGATAATTATTCCTGGGCGGATGCAAGGTACCCTGGGATCTATTCGTTACCTAAGCAAAACCGCTTTTTAGAGATATCTATTTCTGTTGTTCAGTTTCAAAATTACACGATTTAGAATGCTGCGCTGCTAAACTATCGCCTTCGCCCCCCCCCCCCCCCCCCTCCTTCCCATCGGTCACTTTTTGAACGACCAACAGACTGACTAAACTCTATTTCCACCGTTTTCTCGAGTCTTTGATCCTCTCGAGAGAGAACTTCGGGAAAAGAGAGGGGGGGTGAGGGGTGGTGGAGTGGGAGCTGAGCGCGCGGGCTCATTACCTGAATAGCGGCGGGTAATCGAGCCCACAGGGGCCAGTTGTATAAAAGACAAATAACGCTATCTAACAGATAAATCGCCAGGAAAACCTTCTGCGCTATCCACTGGATCGTGATTTATCCAGTGGATGGAGTTATCCAACCTTTGAGCGACCGGGGTCTGACTGACAGGAATCCCTTGCACATCCTTATTTGGATGTTTGTTGCACAGACTACACTCATATTTATTGTACAAATATTGAAAAATTTTTCATGATATTTTTAACAGGCAAACAGCCCTTCTGCCATCAGAAATCGTGAGCTGGGGCCATCAGATCCTCCACCCAGCTACAACGAAGCAGTATTGTCGAGTATTTGCGACCCGCGTGACATTCGATATCAACTGGAAGGCTGCGGAGCTACGGTGAATGGCGACAGACAGGCTCAACATTCACTGATAGAGACTGTACAGCAGATTAACACAGCAAAGGTGTTTGTGGCCTGTCTTAGCGATGAATACGTCAAGTAAGAAGTTATTGAATTCATTTATCACTTAGGGCACCAAGGTCAACCTTACGACAGAAATAAAAATTTTAGTTGTTGGGAAAATGGGAGAAAGACCCTTTGTTTAATTTAGGTAACGAACCAAATCGCCCATTATAAAGCATGTTTTTAGGTCAGATGACACCTCAAGGCTTAACTCTTTAAACGCTGAGCGTGATCAGCATCCAATTTCTCCTCACAGTAATATGGCTGAATCATTTATTAACTAAAATCATGAAAATAAAGAACCTTTGATCGTCAAGTGAATTCTCCTTGTCAGTATTAATGAAAATATATAGAGAAGAGTTTTGAGAATATGGATACTGATGTTAGCGAGTAAAGGGTTTTAAAATACACACCAATGAGAAAGAGGCAAATTTTCATAGAAGAAAATGACGAAGCACGAATAATATTTTTAAAGCCGAAAAATGTTTATCTCACTTTGACTTCAGACCATTAAAACCAAGTTTTACGATATTGCACCTTTCTCTGTGAACACGGAGCACATGTCGCGAAATTGGCGTCTTATGCAGCATATTTAGTCAACAAAACCTTTTTTTCGAGTCGACATAGCGACCAAAACTGTCGTGGTTTGGAGCGTTGTTACCTAGTTTTTCTTTTCAAGATTATCCAAGGAACCAGGTCGCCTTTACAGCTGTCCATCGAGATTTCAAAACTAACACCACAACTAAGTGTACATGTCAGTGTAGTGAGGCAGGCCCCGAGAATTCGTTCGCAGTTTCTTGCAACATCTGCAACAAAGACATTCAGTTTCGCGTGTGATTGTTGCAGAATAAGGCGCTCCTTCACGGACCAAGAAAACCTGGTTTCCTTATCACCACTTATAACCATCTTTTTTCTTTCTAGGGATGAAATTTGCCGTCAAGAGTTCCAGTATGCTAAGAAGACCGCGAGAAAACCGGTTATTCCCGTTGTAGTAGGCAGTGGATCTTTCGAATGGATGATGACAGTTGTGGGTTTGCTTATTGCCGGTGAAGTGTACATTCACTTCAGCAACAGAGATGTACAGGATTCTAAGATGACAGAGCTTCTGCGAGCTGTTAAGAAGAGCGTGCCTGAAGTTAAATTTCCCGAAGAATTGGGAAGCGTTCAAGGTATGTTTTGTATTTTTGCGGTCACATACAAGGATAGTACCAACAGACTTCAAAGTTACAGCCACCTTGTCCAGCGTAACAAAACAGTTCTACCCCACAGTAGCTTCCTTTTGAATAGCGACATGCAAGGGGTTCATCCACAGAATTTTAAGTTAGAACAACCTTGCACAGCGTAATACACAGTTACACATGTGAAAGTACTGTCCAATAGCTTTCATTTAGATGGTCGCATACAAGGGTTTGTCCTCAATTTCAAACGTTGGAATCAGCACGAGAAGCATAATAAACAGTACCGCATAAAAATGTTGCTCACAAGGTTTCATTTGAATGGTCACACGAAGTTTCATCCATAAGGTTAACATTTAAAACGTAACGTCCATTCTTGTTTCTATATTTCAACCTAAATTTGTCAGTCTATTAAGTTCACAAAGTGACTTGAACTTTTTAAAATTTTTCCAGATTTGCAAAGTGCTGGAGATACCTCGGACGCTGGAATCCGAGATTCCGCTGACGTGTTTATCAGTTATTGCTGGCTGAATTCAGAGAATGCACATAAAGCCAAACATGTAAGTACTTGTTGATGCATATTGTTTTGGATGTACTTTGATCGCGAAAACTCCCATAAAACCCAGCAGCAAATCGGTGATTGTGAATAAAGCTGACGTAGGTGTCACAACTAAGTGATTGTCCAACCTAACGAATAACTGCCCATCCTTATGTTTCACTCATGGATTGACTGACTGACAGAGCGACCGACTGACTGAATGCCTGATTGACTGACTGTCTGGCTGACGGACTGACTGACTGACTGACTGTCTGGCTGACGGACTGACTGACTGACTGACTCACTGACTGACTGACTGACTGACTGTCTGGCTGACGGACTGACTGACTGACTGACTGTCTGGCTGACGGACTGACTGACGGACTGACTGACTGTCTGGCTGGCGGACTGACTGACTGACTGACTGTCTGGCTGACGGACTGACTGACTGACTGACTGACAGTCTGGCTTACGGACTGACTGACTGACTGTCTGGCTGACGGACTGACTGACTGTCTGGCTGACAGACTGACTGACTGTCTGGCTGACGGACTGACTGACTGTCTGGCTGACGGACTGTCTGGCTGACGGACTGTCTGGCTGACAGACTGACTGACTGACTGACTGACAAACTGATTGATTGACTCTCTGACTGACTGACTGACTGACGGACTGACTGACGGACTGACTGACTGACTGTCTGGCTGAAGGACTGACTGACTGTCTGGCTGGCTGACGGACTGACTGACTGACTGTCTGGCTGACGGACTGACTGGCTGACGGACTGACTGGCTGACTGACTGACTGACTGTCTGGCTGACGGACTGACTGGCTGACTGACTGACTAACTAAACTGATTGATTGACTTTCTGACTGACTGACCAACTGACTAACTAGCTGATTGACTGCCCAAGTGACTGACTGACTGATAATTTAGTGTTAACAACCGAGTTGAAAACGTAACTTGGCCATTGTAAAGAGTTAAAAGGCGGAGGTTTCGAGCGTTAGCCCCTTGTCAATCGCTCTGACGAAAGGCTAACGTTCGAAACTTCGGTCTTTTAACTCTTTACAGTGGCCAATTTAAGTTTTCAACTCAGTTGTTAACACTTAATTACCTGTTATACTCTCCCACCGACGTAGCACCACAGTTTCTTTAGAAATTTACTCCCTTTATGACTAACTGACTGACTGACTGACAAATCGTTTAATGTCTGACAGACTGTTACAATGCTTTATTTATATTCTTTTTTTCGGCAATGATTAGGTGACAGAGTTCATCGGGTCTCCATTTGCAGACCCCAGGAAAGTGCACAGCAGCCTGGTAAAAGCAAACAAGTTCTCCCTATGGATAGACATCGAGCAGCTGAGGACAACCAATCAGAATGAGGAATCCTTAGGCATGGTGAGTCAAAAGAAAGAAAAGTTTCTTTTTTCTCACCTTTCAGTGGAACATTGTTCGGAACAGCACTCCGATCTAACGAACATCCGTTTCATCGAAATGTCTGTTTAAAGGACAAGCGTGTCTACGAACGATTCACGAACCTTACTTCCCTAGGGCCCCTACCCACCCACCCTCCCTTGGTATTGTAACAAATTCATTTCCTCTTAATAATTGTGAGGTGTTACTTCTCTCTTCTCTTCTGCTTCCCTACTGTTCTTTCTCCAGGAACAAATGAACACGGGGTATGAACCTGTTCTTAAATTTGAATTTCTTTGCAACGGTTTACAATTAATATACACTTGTATTTACTACCGTTTATTTTTCACGCCATACTTTGCTTTGTTTCAGTTTGAGCAAATCGCCGAAGGACTCGGGAAGGCCAAAGTGGTGTTGGCGTTTGTTAGTAAACAGTACGCCAACAGTGAAAACTGCAGAATTGAACTGCAGTTTGCTCTCAAGGTACATAAAAACTTTTTTTTAGGGCTTTTAAAAGATTTTGTACTCAAAGCGATTGTTAATGGAATTTGGCTTTTTTTTCTAGTCTCTGAAGAAACCTTTGGTCCCAGTGATCGTGGGCGCAGACAATGATTGGCAAAAGACAGTGGTGGGGCTGTTAGTGGGTGGCCAGGAGATCCAAGCCATCAATTTACAGGACGTCCACTCTGAAGACGTGTTTACGGAGAAATTAGAGGAAATACAGTGAGTATCATACTGTTGAGGTCAAGTTAGCCCTTCCAGAGCAGAAAGAGCGCCCTGCGATTGAATTTTTCTTTAATCTAGAACCTAAACAATTTAGTAAGAGTCTGTGAGAATTCTAAATGGACACAATTATACCTCCTCGAGCGCGTGAAATGCACGTGACAGTGCTCTGATTGGCATTAGTGTTGCATCTGATTGGTGGAAAGAGGGGCGTGAGGTTTTCAAACCAATCGTTCCTCGAAGGAAGGAAAGGCCAATGAAATCCCAGAATGCTTTCATAACTCAATGGGAAATTTCTCTCTCTACAATTAAACTCCTTTGCCTGATTCTAGTGGATGCTATCTCTTGTTGAATCAATTCAGCCCTAAGCTGATTCCTGTGTTCCTGGACTATCAAAATTCTACCTATATTTAGTAACATCATGTAATACTGAAAACGGTCACCCTTGAAATGAACGAACAACCATTCAGATGTAAAAGATAACGCCAGGCCTCTTTCTTACACAATATTAAATTTGCAATTACTAATCTTTATACGGCAATTTTTAGGGAGGCCATTTTGCCTCTACTTGGTCACGCAGAGGAAGCGAGAAGTTACCGAGCGCCTGTCATAGGCGATCACGTGATCTCTCATCACCAACAATGGGCTTACTACGCGGCGACCATTGTGAGCTTCGACCGCGAGACTTTGAAATACACAGTGGACTGGGACGACGGAGATCCTACAGGGAAAGTCCAGTCATATAAGGTATGCAGAGAAATTAGGTGCATCTTGGGTAAAAACCGAAGTTCTTATTGGAGAGAAATAAAGAAGCTCTTGATTGTTAAAAAAATCCTCCCTGACAGCTGCTTAAGAAATGTATATGGAATAGTATGGAGAATGTGGATTCTGATGTTAGAGTGTGAAGGTCAAAGCAAACCTGAACTCTGGTTTACTTTAGGACCTGGCCATTGACAAGATCCCAAGTGAAGACCAAGTGGGTGTGGACTCCATTGTGTTTTTCCCCCAGGGAGGTTACGGAGCTACCGAGGGGAATAACACCGGGGGAGTCAGATACCATGAAGGAGTCGTCACCCGTGTCTACAAGGTTTGTCAAAGCTTAGTGTTAAAGGTTTGAATGGTTCGTTGGACACATGTTCAATCCTAATTTTAATAAAAGCCATTTTGATGGGCTCGATTTCCGCCGCTCTCTCGTTTCCGGTCCTCGCTCCTCCCCGAGAAGAGAGTTTGGGGATGGGGAGGGAGGAAGGAACGCGGGCTCATATTCCCGAACAGCGGCTGGTAATCGAGACTAACATTTTGACACAAGCAGTATCATGATGTACAGAACCGAGAATAAGCCTGAGTCTGAAAATTCGATGATCTTCAAGAAAGTGTGAGGAGTACGATCGGATAACGGTGGTGTGTCAGAAAGGTTGCGTAATTGTAGTTCAATTCAACCCGCTCAGCACGCGTGCGGCCTTAACGCAAACGACACGCGTGAGAGAAATCAGACACGCTCCGTTTGTTTCCCTTGCGTGTGACTTCTTATTGGCACGTGTTCTCCGGGAGCCTGCCCTCATTAATAGTGCTTTGGCACGAGCGTTTCTTAGCCCGCAGGAAAGTGGCCGTCCTTGAGCAAAACGAGCCAAGGAGAGATCTGCAAGGGGTCTGGCACTAGTAGTGCCAATCCTTCAGCGATCTTCTCCCCGACTTGTCTAAAATTTTCCCGCGGGCGGAAAATGCACGTCCCGCAGCACTAACGATGAGGGTCTGCTCTCGGGCAAGACAAAAAAATTTCAGAATTAACAGTAGACGCCCTCATCGCAACCTTTTTAATTGAATCGGTTTTTTTTAAATTCTTTTTAGGATTCCTCTGGAGCCTGCCTATATGATGGGCATCACACCAAAGGCGCAGAGGACGGAAAATGGGTCACTTACAAAGATTACAATTACAACTTCAATGGCATACCTCTGCAAATGCTTAGAATCGCTCCCAACGCCATGGATGCACTCATGGCTTGCAAGGAGGCCTTTAGTTGAAATTTCTTCAACATCTCGTGTTTCTTGAATATCTCCACTGAAATAGGAACTGTTTTAATCACCAAGGCAACCAGTTGTCAATTATTGTTTGAATATTTTGCATGGTCTCCTTCGCGGTTGTCTTTTGAGATGTCACGCGATGCTCTCCCTCCACCCCCCTCTTATCTTTCTTCCCTTTCAAATAAAGAAGACGAGCGTTGCGTGACAATTCAGAGAAGACGAGAAGCATTGTTCGCGCCAGCCGGAATAACTACCCCCCGTTTATAGGCCCTCTTGAGACCCTTTACGAAGTAGTGTATGCCCAGGGCTAACAAGCGCTAGTTAACGGTATATGTTTTTTTTTTTTTTATGGGAAATGGTTGTGAGACAGGTGTTAAGCGCATGAAACGTTTGTACACCATAGATTCAGTATTTTACAAGGTTTAATTTACAGTCAAATTAGAGAGTAAAGAGGGTTTGAATGGAGTGATCAAATTTTGGCCAATTTACGGCAAAGGTTAATACCTTTCAACCAGAAATGTTTTTACAGTTAACTTTTTTTACAACATACGGCTTAATGTCTTGGTCACTTTACGGGTAATAGTTAACCCCTATTAGCTATTAAAAGGCAGGCCTTTTCTAATAAACTGAAGAGTAAATATTTGTTTTGTGGAAAGTCCAATCTAAACCAAAATAAATTCAACCTTTGCCCTCTGTACTACATTGTACAATATTTGCCGACTAGTTTATTAACTACTGTGCAAGTGGCAGAAACGAGAATTACAGTTGAAGTATCAAAAAACGTAAAGTCTCTTCACCCCTCCCCGCTCGGTGAGTTGAAACAGAATCCATATGACCTTAGCTAGATCATTTCCCTTGAGAGGGGACAGGTAAGCGGGGAACAAGTGAGTGAATTACTCTCCTAATATTCGAAAAGAAGTTACAGGATCTGAAGACAGTTTCAGAATGTCTCTGGGTTCTCAAGTGCTGTTCTCTTTCGAGGGAGCAAACTGGAGACAACTCGAGCGTGTTCGTTAATATTTGCTTCCTCTTTGAAAACAAAAATTTCACCTTGAATGACCTTTTTTGGATGACAACATCGCCCATCCACTCCCCCACTGGACCACTCATTATGCGCGATTCTTGACAACCCTTGCGTGAAGCTGTCACAGCTGAGCTTCTCAAGTGAGTTTGGTGCGCTAATTACATTTATTAGCAGCAAGATCTTGAATTTCATCGTCTTGACGTGAAAGCAAGGTTTGTGATGAATAATTTTACAACTTTTTAGTTGATTATGAATACTGTAGCGTACCATTTGTAATGAATAAAGAGGCTAAATTGCAAATGGAAATATGGTGCCCACAGATGGAGGTCTTAGAAGATAATTTGGGTTCATTATGTTAATCGGCCATCGTAGAGAGATACTGAGACGATTCTTAAACTGGCGTTTCAACAGTTAGCCCTTCGTCCGAGCGAGGAAGGCCTACTGCTCGAAACGTCAATTCAAGAATATCTCTGCAGTGCCCAATTTACGTTGTCACCTCACTGTAAAAAACCAAATATGCATTTTCGGTGTTCTTGGATTAATGTCTGGTTCGATTTTTGACGTTTTTTAAACAATGCTTCATGGAAACGACCTTGGAACAAAAACCATTCGATACATACATCAAGAGTTTTTCTTCTCTGGTTCCAAGACAGTAGATTCATCAGTCCGAATTGTATCATACAGTGTAATTTAAAAAGTACACGGCGAACGCAGTTTCCCTGCCTGAAGGAGTTTCGTAATAATTTATTCGAGTTATTGCACTTGGGGTGTGCATAGATGATTTCTGCGTGTGGCAAATAAGATTAGGACGAAAATATCTCATATCTCAGCATGAAACTTAGTGTTTGTGATTGAATCGTGAATCGAAAGGCTGGATGGTTTGACCTCAAGGGCGCGATAGTATGAAATTGCACAATATATGAGTGTTACTGAACAGAGTAACGCAGTAACGGGTAACGCAGTAATGAGTAACGTAGTAACGAGTGACGCACTAACGAGTAACGCAGTAAGGAGTGAAGAAGAAATGAGTACCGAGTAACCTGGTAACAACATAATGGCAAAAATGCTACAAAGTTTTAAAATGATTTAAACAAATTAAGAGAGACCCAGAAACGACAAGTAAACTTCGACAGGAGAAAAGAATTATTTCAATCAAGAGAATATATTCTCATGTTGAAACAGATTAGAAAAGATGAATTTAAGGAGAAAAATTAAGCGTGGAGGTTATTTTGATATTGTGGTGTTGAGACGAGTTTGACAAAGGGATGCGCCTTTGGAATCACGGGTTTTAAAAAGATTTTTTTTAGTGTTATGTGTATGCTTTTTTGTTGTTTGTTTTTATTTAATTATTTTTTCAACGTACGCCCTTTTTTTCAAATGTTATGAATTATTTAGAAAATAATACTTGGTACTCCTGATGGTTGATATGGATATTTAGCCGCCACACACCATAATCCTTATAGAACTGAAGACGCATCGTGCACTTCAATTGCTCTCGCGCATCCTCGATTTGCTTTACTAAGAACGTGAGGAAAGATTGATAGTTAACTGAGCAAAGTTTTTTAATCAGTCTGACTTATAAATTTATTTTACTTTGTTTTTCTATTCGCTCAGCTCTTGAGAAATGATAGGCAGAACGGCTTTACGCCTTTTCCTCGGTCGTCTTAGCACCCGCCGGTCAGCGTACTCTACTAAAACGGCTCATAAAATTGGAATCATCGGCTTAGGAAATGTCGGCTCAACAGTCGCAAAGAACCTTCTTAAGTCAGGTTTCACAGTGTCCGCCTTACTCGACAAGGATCCAAAAGTGGGGCAAGATCTACCTGAGGATATACCACGCCCAAAGACACCACGTGAGCTGGCTGCCATGTGTGACGTAGTCACAACAGCTCTCCCTGCCCCACCCCATGTTAAACAAGTCCTGTTGGGAGAGGACGGGGTATTGGCAGGGCTGCGGTCAGGAGGGGTATGGATTGACCATTCAACCACGGATTATCAGCAGACTTTGGACCTTACTGCAGAAGCTGGTATGTGTCTCAGGGCGAAAACCTTTTACAAGAGAGTGTAGTTAGAATGAGATAAGGTGGGCCCCCAGATAGTGTGGTTTGGTTATAATTTCGGTGAAATCCCAAGGATATCCCGGCAGGGATACCCAGCCACCATACGTATTCCAGGGCGGGATCCCAATGTGGTTCTGAGCGGCAACACAGCGGTGCCATGGACGCGATCCCAGACGTCGTGAAATATATTTCTCTATTTATTGGGGGAACCCGGCTGTTGCCACTGATTTCCCTTTCCACCAAAAACATTAATGGGTACCTCAGAACTGCGAGGGAAACAAGGAAATGTGAAAAGGCCAGCCATCGCAGTTTGCTTACCAAGTTTTCCTTATGGTTGAATGGAGTTCGATTGACACTCTCTATATACTCTCTATACTCCTTAGTGGAGAAACACCGTAAAGGAAAAGTGGGGCTGGAATCAAGGCTTGTTAATTGTTTGTATACAGCCCAGCAGCGTTCAAATTCTTGGGCCACTTTTCACTTTATAAGTCCCGATGAAGTTCTCCTTATAAAGCCGTCTGCGATACAACTTCTTGCGCGCAATATTATATTAAAGCTTGTTATCAGAGATTAAGACGTGGATTAAACGATTTTCAAGGATTTGAATTACACTCGAGCTTATTATTAACTTATATTTTGCCTCTGAAGCTAAGAAAGGCATCAAAGTTCTTGAGGCGCCCGTCACAGGAGGTATGGCTCTTCTCAAGCAAGGTAAAATGACTGTACTGGTCGGAGGAGACAGGCAACTCTTCGAAGACTGCCTTCCTATTCTACAACAGAGCGGTAAGAAAGTGCTGTACATGGGAGCGATGGGGAGCGCTACCATTGCAAAGGTTGTCTCTAACATGATAGCTGCTGTTAATGTCGTTACCATGACCGAAGCCATGTTACTGGGGAAAAGGGGCGGTGTCGATTTAAAATCCCTTTTTGATGCCATTAGATTTAGCGCTGGAAATACGTACACGTGGGAGACGGAAGCTCCTTTGGTATTCAATGGAACGTACGATCCAGATTTCACCATTGGGCTCCACTGCAAGGACTTGAATCTTGGGTACCAGCTCGGACGTAAGTTTAATGTCCCCATACAGATACTTGCCCACGCAGAACAGATCTACAACCGCGCCCTTTACAAGTTTGGGGATGAGGTAGGCTCAACATCCCCTGCAAAGCTTCTGCAAGACGAATTAGAAGAAACTTTGCAGGTTGAAGGATTCGAGGATTGGACGTATACTATTGAACATGTTGAAGACTCCATGGCCGTTGTGCACACAACAAAAGAGAAGGTTTACGGACAGAAGTGAAGCACAGTCAATGTGCAGTTCAACAAAGTGGAAACTCTGACAATTCAATATTTTTTTTCTTTGTATAACGTTAGCTCGCTTGGTATTTTTAGCATAAATAAATTTTGTAAAGGTTTGAAGTTTGCTCCATCATGAGAGTGAAGTGGGTGTTGATGAGGAGAGAGGGGGATAGGGGCGGGAAAGGGGGAGATCGTGGGGGTGGGGGTGGGGGGCTTACCTCAGGTAATAACAGTGTTATTAGGTTGTGGGCGTGAAATGATTGTGAGAGTGGCGACCCCGGTAACTTAAGGATTAAAAATAATATTTTATTTTACAACATTACTATTGCTATTCATACTCAGTTAAATTAAGGTTTCGAAATAAATGATTGTCCAGTGGCCTGAGCCAAGCTGGAACAATCACGGTTTTCCATGTTTTCCGCCTTGTTTCACAACTAATTGTGCATTTCAAATTTAGCAACTGTTGAGTTTCTCGAGAATTCGTTGCAAAGTCGTAAACAAATGACACCCTAGTGCAAGATTTTATAGGGAAAATGTATGTGACGGTGAAAGGGCCCTTATCTTTCATTTCTACGATCGAAAGATCGATAGGAAAAACTGAAATACGCAGGAAGTTTCTGCGTGAAAAATTACGATTAATCCTTTATTTTTCGTGACACTGTGCTTCGAAGGGGTCCATCCTCCTTGGTCCTGCAGTGCTGAAATTGTGTGGGACATTGAACCTTTCATAAAGAAAGTGCATTTATTGCGAAAGTGGGAGTAACTGTCTTAACCAGTGACCCTCTAAATTACTAATCGAAAGGTGTGAAAGACTGTCAAAATATGATAATTACGCTGTTACCCATTATTAGTGTCGCTAAATGCATATGGACCAGCAGAACATAAATTGTTTTGTTTTTTATTTCGGACATTATGTATGAGCCAGTCACGAATTGATACGTCACCATTGATAGTTTTAAAACTTTTTTTTTCCTTCATGAAGATAGCAGTAGACGTACCAAAACCATTTTCGTGATCGTATTTCACTTTTTGATGAAAAGGGATGAAAATTCGTTTTTCACAAGGAAAGTTTGCGTGCGATTGAAACGATACGAACAGATCTCATTAGTTCGCTCAAATCAAGAATAAAACCCCCCTTCGGGGTTTTTTTTTTTTTTTTCTTCAATTTTTTAAGTTCGCTTTGCGCATTATGAAGCAAGCGATATTGGAAGCAGAAGAAACTGTCCTCGTCACTTTGAAGCTTGAGGAAGCCGTCAACTGAAAGCCTGAAAATAAAAAATTTCACCATTCTGAACATCTGTTGTGTCTATGTCATAAACTGGAACATTTACCACGCAGGGTGACTGAAGATAAATGGTTCAAATGAATTGAAACCAAAACTTTGAGGTCACTGTACACTTTAAATTGATGATGGGCTTGTCTCATCTGCAGATTAAGGTAACAGTTCACGGTGAACTTGTAGAATCTGAGGCGCGCTTATTCAGGTAAGCGAAACTGTTTAAAGAACTGTTATTTTCAATTCTAATTTTCAATTCTACCCTAAGGAAATTGCTCGCTTTCTTCGAAAAACGTTTTAGCAAGAATGGTGGCCGAACACTTTTTAACCAAATAAACTGGTCCAGCCGTTGCAAACATTTCAATGTTTCAGAAAAACTTTTCAAGTTAGCACCAAAATACTAATATTCTCTATCTAATATGCGGAGATTCGTGCTTCCTCAACAGAGCTCGACAGTGTTTTTTGTGATATAAGCTGAGAATGGACGTCACCTCCAGGAGGATGATTTTGGTTTTTGTCCTGTTTGTGTGGATGGAACAGACAAACGCTTTCAACTCTCCAGGTACGTAAGAACGAATGAATATAGAAATAAATCAGATCTAAATGAACAGAGAAGTCCACGAAAAAAAAAAAACAAATGAAACAGCAAAATGAGAAAAAAGTGAAATATGGGGAGTTATCGCCCTGAAAGAAGAATCGAACGATACTTATTCAAATCCTTTTATTCCTAAATAGAGACAAAGATTAGGTTCGTGATAGCCTCGTGATAGCTTCGTAAGTATGCTCGAAATCCTGATATGTCCTCGCCTTGAAACCCCATCTGCAGGTCTTTTCCTTCAAACATTTTTTAAAAAATATGGCATATATTCTATAAGGCTTTTTCTCCCTTTAAACCTTATTAAAAAAAGCAGTTTGTAAAGTTACAATTGTACAGTTTTTAATATAAAAAAAAGATCGCTGCCTCTGTCAATATTTCGCGACATTTATTATTTCGAATGATGATGTTGTGATGTTAATAAAGTAAGCCTGAATTTTTTCAATATTTTTTTTAATGTACAGTCCGGTCACTCTTCGACACCTATGATCACTTATGTTTCCTTGTAGCTATTCCTAACTTAAAATCAATGATTCCCGACAACTCCCGAATTCGCATCATAGCCAACTCTACCGGCCTTTCACAATAAATATCTACACATCAGCTCTCCTCTCTGTGTGCCATTCACCTCTTGAAGCTTTAGCCCCGAGACTTTGTTGCTAACTCAAACAAAATCCCTTGTTTGAAATTTCCTTCTTCTGAACTGTTTGCACTAACATGCACTGCTATTGTAAAGATAAATTCTCTTTTGGTCGCTCCTGGTGGGGGATTGGGTTAATAGCTAAACCACAGCTGTCACGAGTTATGAAAAGCTTTATGACAGAGTTCCCCCGTTGTTATCCTGAATGTTTAAATTTGTCATTCGCAATCTGTTTCGGTCTTAGCCATCCTTAAGCAATCTATGTCCTTTTTGTGTTTTCTTGCTACTTTGGTGTTTATCAACCAATGGAAACTCTTATTTTATGGTTTTATTCTAACTAAAAATTAACTTTATGCACAAAGATGACTGTATCTATTCTTATTTTAGATTGCGAGTCAGTTGTAAATAATACACTGAAAAGTCCACGTTATCCAGATGACTACCCCAGCGATGTGTACTGTTCCTATAATATTCCAATTCCAAATAACTCGGCACTGATTATCACTTTTGAGTACTTCTACCTGGAGAAAGTTCACGGGTTATTATGCACGTGAGTAAAACTATTAAGAGGCTGTCCGCGTAAGAATGGATAAGGCAAATTTCGGCCGATCGCCGATTTCCCTAAGTTTTTCAGTGAAAGTTGAAAATTTATCCCATGTACAAATATCACATTTATTTTTATCATTTTCATTCTTTTTATTTTTTATGAGACAATTTTAAAGGTCACCCCAAAACTGCCCAATTTGCCTTCTGTGACCCCTATTACTAAGCTATAAATATCGAGCGTTACCAAATCCTTATTTCCCAATCTAGAAAGCTGATTATTTTACATATTTAAGAATGACTTTATTTCAATACTTTAAAGGTAAAATGATTGCATTCTATAAAATTTTGACCGAGTAATGAAACTTTCAAAATACCTTATCGTGAGCAGAGAAATTTGTGAGGAGTGAGATACATGCGGTTGAAAGCTATTTTCTCTTACGTGGGACCTAATCTAGAGTCAAGTCTATTGAAGCTCAAAAGTACTTAGAAACAGCAAGTTAAACATAATATAAAATTTTTGGGCACTCCTCATCCTGCACCGTAGAGAGCTTGGCGAATTTCATAAATATTCGCCATCTTGATTGAAATCAACGATAAGGCGGTCCGACCTGCAGACAGGTTTCTAAAGCGTAACAGCCCTAAAGTACTTGAAGTTGCCGCAAAGATTATCTGATGGAGTATCAAGATCGATATAATTCATCATTTCGGCCATTTTTTCACGAAATGGCTCAAATTTTTTCGGAAAAATACTTCGTTAATAGTTCCTATATTCAAATTAGCTTCATGCGTTCGTGTTATAATACGTGTCAAAAATAGTTTCCGTAACAACATTTAGCCGTTCAAAGAAGTGTTCCTATAAATGTGAAACTCATCTGTTGTATCCTTTCTTGACAGCTTTTCGTAAAATTTCAAGAGCCATTTCCTTTGAACACAATTTTTTTTTGTTTGAACACAGTTTTTTTTGACAACCAAGTTGTTCATTTCGCGCAAGTGTTTTTATCTTGTGCATAATCTTTTCAGACCTCTTTTGCCGTTTTTCTTCAGGAAAATAATTCACCCGTACTTGGGGAAAAATTTCGTCTTACTATTTGTGAAAGTTTTTTAGATTGTGAGCTAGTTGGTTCTCATGATTTACGCCATGGAGATTTTTAAGCGTGACTGTGGACTGCCGTGAACTAGCCTAGTCACGCAATACCAGCATTAAAAGACCGTCTTACGGCTGGTGAGCTCAAATTAAAGAAACATTTAGTTCGGCATTTATATCACGATATGTTGATGTTTCCATCGAGAGTATGAAAATCTCCCAGAAGAAATTGAGAAATTATGCAACCGATAGAAATTGGTATATTTAATTTAATAAATGTTTCCAAAAGTAGGTAAGCGAATTTAGTAACTTAAGTTAAAGGCATAAATCATTGAGAAAATTTCGAGGAGGCAATAGAGAAGTTCTCTTTTGTAAATGCTCGTACATGCTATAGAGTGAGGGTCAACATGACTCACGGTCACAGTAGGCTTATGATTTTCCTGTTTTGAAATTGAAGGCGTGACTACAAAATAACAGGCGCTAATTTTAAAATGATTTTCACGGGTTTAATTACATGCTAATGCTTTAAGCACTTTCATTCATCGATATAGAACTGTCCATCAGAGTACTAAGAGGCGGTGCACATTGCTCTTCAACAAATTCACTCTAAATGCCACTGGTTTGCCCAGGGCTCCATGCTTACAGTCATCCCAACCGTGGCCCGTGTGTTACACTTCATTAAAGCATTGACATTCTTGTAGAAAGGACACCAGTTGCCCAATCAGGTCTTTTCTCCTGTCTCTTGATTTAAATGGTATTCCAAAAAAGCGCAAGATTTCTTAAAGCAGTCGTAAAGTGTCTGTGCCTCGGGCAGATGGTCATTCCCTCGAGCTAACTTCTCGGCAAATGCTGAATTCCCGCTCTCGCCATGATCAACTTGGCTTCTGTAACTTCGCTGTATTTTGACAAGTAGCAGCTCGCCAAATGGGCGGATATATCTGCGTTACACTCGGAGAACAAAACATGCTCTACTTCCACCACTAGAACCGACTTTGCAGTATTTCGTAAAGAGAACAATTTGGGGAGACAGCAGGCATTTTTAGTGCTGACAAAGTAAACGTCCCAAGAAACACTGTCTCGGATTTGTCTGAAAATGTTGCCGACAGATCATTTTGTTCCCGACAGATTTTAATTGAACTAGGAAGAAATAAACAAGTTTGCCAAATATTCTTTCGCAAAAAATAGAAATGCCACACAGAAAAGTCATAAAGTCTTCACTTTAAGAAGCTTTAAGCAAAAAACATTTCGTGTGTTTTTCAAGAGATGTACCTGCATTACAAGGAAATGTAACTGCCGTCGAATTTCTTTATCAAAATTAATCAGTAATTTAATTAGGTGAAACAGAAACACACGGCTCTTTTTTAGCGCCTCATAGAAAATGAAAATGGTCGTAAAAACATAATACAAAATTTTTGTCTTGAAAATGCGGAAAAAATTCCTAAAATAGAAAATAAACAAAAACAAAAAACCACACACACACAACTCTTGGTCATCAAGAAAACGCCAAAAGAAAAAAGTGTCCTAAACTACATATTACATAACTTTCTGTAGCTAATTTGCATAATTTATTAACCGCAAGAAAGCTATCCCTCATTGTTTGTTCTTCAGCACACCTATATCTCAAATACAACGGCGTAAACGTGATATGATACTTATTTCTGATGTACAAACCAACCTCTCATTATTTATTATTTGATTTTAAGGTGGTTCTCGGTCCCGATATTAATAAACTGTTGGACCGTGTTTTATCGAGATAAAAACACTTGAGCGAAATGAACAACTTTATTTATCAAAACAAACTGGATTCCGTTAGCGCATTGTGTTCAAAGAAAATGGCTCTTGAAATTTTACGTAATGCATTCAAGAAAGGATACAACAATTGAGTTTCCACATTCTTAAAAACACTTCTTTGAATGGCTAAATGTTGTTACGGAAACTGTTTGTGACGTGTATCGTATAAACACGATCGGCTGCAGGTAATTTGCATATAGGAATTAAAAAGTATTTTCATTTCGTTAAAAAAAGGGCCAAAATGATGATTAACATCGATCTTGATACTCCACCACATAATTGTTCCTGCACCTTTAAGCCTTTTAGGGCTGTTAAGCTTTACAAACCTGTCTGCTGGTCGGACTGCGTTATCATTGGTTTCGATCAAGACGTCGGATATTTATGAAATTCACAAAGCTCTCTACGGCGCAGGATGAGGAGTGCCCAAAAGTTTTATATTATGTTTAACTTGCTCTATCTAAGTACTTTTAAGCTGCAATAGACTTGACTCTAGATCAGGTCCCACGTAAGAGAAAATAGCTTTCAACCGCATGTACCTCACTCCTCAGAAATTCCAATGCTCACGATAAGGTATTTTGAAAGTTTCATAACAAGCAGCCAATTAATGCACAGGAAAACGCGGATTACACAGCCGCGAGAGGTTTAAGTTATGCATCCGGTTGGTTTAAGGATGGTGCGAATTTTTGAGCCAATAACAGAACGCGGTGATGGGAAACCATTGCAATCCTAATTATAAATTACTTTGCCAAATAACTTAACCCTTTTACTCTCTAAAGTAAAATACCAGTCCTACCCAGTCCTTTCTAAAAGAGCTGATTCTAATCAGAGCCATCCTACATGTAAACATATTTTCTTTGTTTCCTTTTTCCAGCCAAGCTGACTATGTGCAAATAAGGTCCAGCTTTGGGCAAAATCTTGGTACGTTCTGTGGCGAGTGGACTGGGAAAACGATAGTCTCTCTAGGAAAGTATGCGCAGATAACTTTCCAGTCGGATTCAATGTTTCAAGAACGCGGATTTCTAATGCATTTTTGGACTGGTCTAATTGGTAAGACATAGGGAAAGATATCCATACACATCCGTAAATTGATTTTAGAGTTTGTCACAGCAAACTTTTGTGTCAAACCAAACTTTTTCAATACAAAGACAAAATGACAAAGAAAACATTGCTGAACGCACGAGTGGGTATGTTTCGAGCGTCTTGATTTGTGTCATAACCAAAAGGTTTCATTGTGAAGATCGTTAACAAAAGTTTTACAAGAATCATTGCCAAGGGTTACTTTGGGTTACAAGCCGAGTTACTGACCCATAAGAACTGGTTCATATAAAGCGTGCGCAACGCGCAGTATGGATGTGCATGGGAAGTTCAGAGAGCGCGAGAGAAACGTATTGAGCTTGCTGAATCTGAAAGTTTGGCAAAAGGAAAGTGCGCTGAAACTGGACGGGAACTTTTGCGGTAGAAGTTAGCTACTCACGTAATGTTAAGTTCGCTCGGAGGTGCAAACATAGACCACAATGGCTCAATAGGAATTAGACAGGACAGGAGGGTGCTATGTTATGAAGTAGTTTCCTCACATATTTTTAACGTCGAATAATAAAAATGTAAACACGTAGCTTCTGTAAACACACTCAGGCTAGCTTATTTGTTTACTTGATCCATTTTCCTTGACAGGCAATCTTACAGTACCTGGATTCTCTAACGGTATGTTGGATTTTACTTCACACCGATCAATTTTGTTATCTTGCGCACAGGCACTGAGGCGAGGGAGCATTTTGAAACGTAGTTGGGTGGGGGGGGGGGGGGGAAGAGGGTTATCAAGATACACCAAGCCAAACGTATACTCTAGTTCGAATTTCCAAAAATGGCTTCTACGAGACGCGAGCAAAGCGAAACTCTTTGTAATCTGAACAGGTGTTCTCGATATCAATTTTCGAGAGTGCACAAGAATCAAGATATTCCAAACGTCCTATAATATATTTGCTACGCGTCTTTCTGATAAAGGATCAGAGAAAAGGTTACACGAATGAATATTTTGCCAAACTACTTGTTTGGGCGTGGCGGAGAGGGCAGAAGTTAGAGGCCCCTCGCCCTCCTTGCTCTGTAACCTGTGTTAGTTGTGATATGAGTGGCACTAGACTCAGCACTTAAGTGGTTGTGATGAAGTCAAAGGCTCAGTGTTTATGTAATAAAATTAATAGATAACTTCATGGATAACGTGAGCTACTGTGGATATAGAATTGAAAGTTGCTGTCTGTTTTTGCTATTCCAGAATGTGGCTCAGTCGTGAATAACACACTGAAGAGTCCTGGATATCCGAACGATTATCCCATAGAATCGGAATGCAACTATTCCGTTCCGATCCCAAAAGGAATGGCAATTTTGGTCACTTTCCATTATTTTTTGTTGGAGGTTATTGACTCGTCATGCGAGTGAGTAGAAAAGACAAGTTTGTTATAAAGGTTTGGCTCCTCCAAAAGTGTTCAAAGTTGCCCAAAACAGGCTGTTGTTATTTCCCTCTAGTTCTAAAAAATATAAGAAATATTTAACCTTGTATGAGGTATTTTGTGTGGGAGACGTGGTGGCCGAGTGGTTGGCACGTTGGATTTCCAGGTCAAGACACTTGTGTTTGAGACGTGGCTACGTCAATGTGTTGTGTTCTTGGGCAAAGCACTTTACTCTCACTGTGCCTCTCCCCCCCCCCCCAGGAGTATGAATGGGTACCAGCGAACTGCCAGAGAAGGCTAACAAAATACTGGTTGGGTGGGTTGGGTGGGTTGGGAAGGGGAGGGAGTGATAACATGCCACCATGAACTAGCTTCCCATAGAACACAGAACCGCACAGAACCGCAGGATAGCGGTTCTTCTGGTCGCTACATGCCACAGAAACCTGGATAGGCTATAGGCCACTGGACTCGGTTGCATACTTTTTCTTGTTATCAGGAACTTAAGGTGCTCCTTTTCCGTGCCTCTGAAAGAGACTACTAAGCCCATGTAAATCAGGTAGTGACATCGAAATCAGGTGGTGACCGCCACAATTGGCGGGAATGTCATAAAAAGCGAGTGACGTCCAAACCAGGCAGTGTGGCTGCAGTGTATAGAAACATCTAAAACATGGGGGAGGTAGAAGAACCGCCCATAGTACAAACCGAGAAAGCTGAAATTTACCTTTTGAAAGAAGTAAAATCTCGGAGTATTCTCCATTTTCATTTCTTTTTATACCCTCAAGTTGTATTTTGGAAGAATTTCTCAAGTTAACTTTGACCTCAGTTTTTTGAATAGTAAGTGAAATTACTGAGTAATTATTAAAACCAAGGAAATATGAGAAAAATATGATTCTCACTAAGGAGCAATTTAAATTGATACAAAACTAAATATTTGTTTGTTAAGGTTGGCCGACTCCTTTTCGGTTACAAATGACAAAGGTCAGACGTTTGGTACGTACTGTGGGGAGTGGACTGGTAAAGAAATTCTCGTAACGGGTGACTTTGTATTAATGACGTTCATATCAGACGAGTATGGTCAGGAGAGAGGATTTGAGATATACTTCACTGCTGTTCCATTTGGTAAGGCCTAACTTGCAACCGTTTTATGTTTTCATTGCGCATGTAGTCACTAGTCCCAGTGACGTCATTATCATGTCATTATAGCATTGTGCTCTCAGGGCATCAGTTAGTATGTCAGAACGAGGCTTTTTTTCTAAGATTCTTTTAAGAGCCAGTAAACAGATTTATAAAGATCAAACTGATCTGAATGTGGTATTTTTACGAAATGTTTTGTCCTTGATTGAGGGAGGTGACTTATCAAAGAATAGTAAAATTATGTGTAGGGGCTTTCCTTCTCTCCAAGATGTTACAAATGCGTGGATGCGGGACCTTAAACAGGAGGAGGAGCCTATGACTTAACTCGGCAATGATTGAAATAATGAAAATAACATTTTTGTAATTTGGGTCAAATAATTGATTCGTTCCTATGCAGGTAACGGTACAAAGTTCTCGAGTATCAATGATACAGGTATTTTGAATTTTTCTCAATTATCAAGTTTAATCTGTATTCCTTCTTGTTTATCAAAACAAAAACCTTTCAACCCTCCGAGTTCGAATTCATCGTTCCCGTTGTTGAAACATTTTTGTGATCTCACGAGAATACTGTTTTTACCCTACAAGACTACTGCCTAAACTAATTTTGTTGTGAGTCCATGGCCCCAATGCATGAAGGGAAACGAAGAAGGAATGTAACGGCACCTTACCCTCCGGTCTCCCTTTACTCCCCACCCCATCCCAAACCTCTTGTCGTGTCGTCACAATGAACAAAAATGAGCGCTGTAGTTGTATGAAAGAGTTTTTTCAAATATTTAGAGGCGGTTTATGAATCTAATTTTTCTTTTTCTTGAATAGAGTGTGGCTCAGTGGCTAATAAATCACTGAAAAGTCCAGGGTATCCTAAAAACTATCCAAACAATGCACACTGTGTTTACGTGGTTCCAATTCCGAAAAAGACAGAGTTGATCATCTCTTTCTTTGATTTTGATATTGAGGATACTTATCCATGTGTGTAAGTAACATTAGTAGATCTTCAGTAACTCTTTTAAAGCGGAGATCATGTTAGAGAAGCATTAACTTGGTTGCCTGGCATGCCATTTCTATTATTTGTCAATACCTTCCCTTACTTGGTCCCAGTTCTTTTCCTTAAAAAGAGGAGTGCATGGAATCATGGGGTGTAGCACACCTTCCCATCACCCTTTTCTTTCCAACTTGTGCGCTCCGGCCACGCGTCATCGAAGACTAGATACCATGGAAACAAAGAGTTTTTATTGTTTTGTTGATCATAGAAATGACTACGTTATGATCACTGATGCGAACAACAAGACGATCGGTGAATACTGTGGTAATTACAATGATCATCAGATTGTTGTGGCTGGAAATTACGTCATGATAACATTCCATTCAGACTACAGTTTTCAGCGGAGATTTTTGCTATCTTTCAGTTTTATTCCAATAGGTATGTATAATAAACATAGTCAGGCTATGAACATCTTTCTATTTGAGAAGGAGAAATAGGCGCATAAGAGCATTTTCATTTTGGTTGTTCGTACGAAAGCGTGGGATGAAAGTTAGCCTAGCTTGTGATGATACAATCAATATAACAATAGACAGCGTAGAAAAAAAAAATAGATTCTATATTGTCGTTCGTCTGTTCAGAAATAGATCACAGACGACGTCAAAATGTGCTGAGAACAAAAAAGTGGCACATGAGGCGCAGCTGAGTGTGTCACTGATGAAAAACCAATCAAAATGCGAGAATAATTAATCGAAATCCCAACTAGTCCCAAGAATGTTCCTATGGGCTCTAATACTTTTATTTGTTGTCTCGTCAGTTTTGCCAAAAGTTATGTTACGAATGTCTGTCATACGAGCACTGCCCGGGTACAAGTGGTCTTGCCCTGTCATTGGAACCGCTCCTGTGTACATAGCCATTAAAATGAACTCCGTACTACTGATAAATACAACATGGACTACAAAAATAACGTTTCACCAAGACGCGAACTACTCCTGTATCGCCTCTAGCAAGTATGGTACAGATGTTAGAAACTTTACCGTGGTTTTTAACGGTAAGGCTATGTTTCATATCAACACAAGTAAGAAATAAATTATGGAGCATTTTTTTTTTAATAGTGTGGGAATAGATTCGAGATTACTTAAGTTTTACTACTTTGCTTTGTGATTGGTCCAGAAAATTCGTGCCATCCTTTGAAGCAAAACTGAAAACAATGGCGACTTTATAATGGCGACGATGATCTTAACCTTTGTTCTTAAAAGTCGCTATGATAAGTTTGGTTTTGGTTTTTCGACACTCACTTGATACCAGTTTTATTTGACCTACTCATGATAAGTTATAAATAGTTACCCCCAGATTAGGTAAAAGAAAAGTAATTTAAGGTGTGTAGTAAAGCATACCCTAACGATTTTGTATGACGGCAGATATAAAGTGTTCTAAATAACTTGATTCGGTATTTTTGGCAAAAACATTCGATAATTTTCTTTTTTGTCATACCTTAAATCGTTTCCGTCGATTAGATACAATAGTTTAGTCATACCTTGCTTTGTGATAAATGTTGGAATATCTCTCTTCCCTCTCAACCAATCAGGTGCAAAGTTAAGCCAGTCACAACATGATCACACCGTTTCCCACGCTTCTGGACGCGCTCTAGGTCAATAAGTTCAGTAATGAACGAATTGTTGTCCAATCGAAATTCCTACATTTTACATGCATTCGTGAATTAATTTCAATCGGGCTTTTTTTAAAATTATTCATCAGATTGCAAACCTCAGTGTAATTATGGATGGAGGCACTTTTTCGGAAATACTCTTCTCTGCAAGAACCTATCGTCGCCATTGGATGTAATTCAGTGTGCCCCTGGAATAACTGAAAACATGTAAGAACTAGGGATTTGTAAATGCATCCTAAACATATCAGCAATCCCTTGTAACACAGAGCAATTTTCAATTTAGCGACACAAGTAGTTTTGAGACCTTCCAGCTTGACTCTTCTCTATGATTAATCTAAAAAAATTATTACCCTGCTTTCTTAACCAATACGATGAAAAACTAAAATCAAGGCGGACCTCTCACGCACTGTTTGTATGTTTTAACATTAGATCTCGTTGGTTCCATGCCTTAATTTTTCTTTCACTATACCGAATGAGATGAAGGTTGACTTGCCTTTATTCAATTCACAGGAATGTGTCCTTTAGCAAATTAGCTAATGTTTCGGATGACATGTTTTCTTATCTAGAGTCTGTGCGGTTCCTGTAAGTCTTTAATCAATTTCAGTTCTTTACAAATAAAATACGTTCAATTATGTGTACATAGCTTTTTTCAATAGTTTTTTTTCCAATTTTTACTCCAAGCCTCATAAGTTATTCTTTAGGCCTTATGTGTTGGTTGGGGATTAGTTCATGAACACGATGATAACGAAAACGATAATGATGACGACGATGATGATGATTATGATGATTATAATAATGATAATAATGATGATGATATCAATGATCACAAGAAATATAAAGATGATGTTATTGAAAAGGACACTGACAATGAGGAGAACGATGACGATGACAATAACGATGACGATGTAGATGGTGAAAGTGATCAAAAGCTGAACTAAATTAGTAAAAATGGTAAAATGTTTGAATCGTTTCACAGGTATCTATCTGCAAACGACATGGAAATCCTCCCGGAAAAACTTTTCTCCCGGATGGTTCGCCTGGAAAAGCTGTGAGTGAAAATAAATTTCCTGTTATATAAAAGGATACTTTTTTTTTTGGGGCCATTTGCGTCAATTAAGGAGAAATTCTAACTCATTATCTGCGTTGATTTTCAAACTTGCAGAGATTTGACAATGAATGGTTTTGAACATCTTCCTGATAGAGTGTTTGTTAACCTGACGAAACTGAGGACTCTGTGAGCAGAATGTTGTTTCTTTTATCTCAGTGATTCTTACAATAACACTCTTTTATTTCACTTGTTTTAAAACAAAACTTGATGGCTTGATCGTATGGCTAATCGTCTTCAACGTCTCCTTCCAGAAACTTGAAGGCAAATAAAATCGCTTTTCTTCCACAAAATGTGTTTTCTTCGCAGGAGAAACTACAAATACTGTGAGTTGAACACATTTTTGATTTGCGCTTTACGGAAAAACTACCGTGGTAGATTTTGAGACGAGTTATTCGCAACACACGCTCGGAATTTTATTTATTACACAGGGATTTGTCTTCAAACGCCATTTCGGATCTATCGACAGAATTATTATCTCCACTAAAAAACCTGTTTGAGCTGTAAGTTAAAATGCTATTCGATTTACTTTCGATGTGTGTCAGTATAGATATTAAACGTTCTTGTCGTTTGATATACAATCCGTAAAAATTCAGACCACATTAGTTCTTTTGTTTCTTTTTTGTTTAGTAACTTGGCGTATAATAACATTCAAAACATATCTGCGGATACGTTTTCTCCTCTGGCAAGCTTGGAATATCTGTAAGTTCTGAACAAACTTTAAATGGTATTTTCAGAGTTTGCTCTTGCGCCTCCAAACTAGGGCCGTGCTTAATATATAACAATTATTCACTGAAGCGGAGGTGAATAGTGGCAGATATTTACCGACATTCAGGTGAGTAATTGTTTTAGTATGTACCACACAGAAACCAAAACAATTAGTTTATTTCTGTCGATATACCGAAAAATGTTTGGAGATCAATTTGTTGACGTGCGATGTTATCTATTCGGATGCTTGGAGTTCGAGGTGAGTAGTATTTGTTAGTCACTTCCTTACCAGCCAATCAGCGCGCGCGACAAGCAAGATTCACCTGTCTGGCATATACTGCATAATCTTACTTGTAGAAATTGTCTCTGGCAGGTTTTTGACTTCCAACGCTATTTTATCTCTACCTGCCGATGTTTTCAGCAAACTGGACAAACTATACTTTATGTGAGTGCTATGTATGTTCTTTTTATTGTGGTTGGCTGCTTTTCTTCTGTTTTGATTGGCTGTTGCGATTTTATAGGGCTATAACTTTTGATTTGACAACTTTTGATGGAGATTTACCTCGATACAAGGAAAACTGCTTCTGGGCCCATCCCCGTTTTTGTTTGTATAAGTATAATACAGAGATTAGAAAAATTTTGATGTTCCTTCCCGTACAGAGGTTTATCCATAAATGGCTTTGCCTTTCAAGCTGACGAAGTGTTAATCTTACCGCTGCATCTAGAGCAACTGTGAGTGCAAAAACTTACAAAATAGAGACGAGAAAAATGAATTAGAGTAAGTCTAAGGTTTTTATGAAAATGTATCGGACATAAATAGCTTTGAATCAAATGTTGCAATTGCCCCCATTTTGTCGCAGAGACCTGCAAGCAAACGCCATTACATTTTTACCAGAAGGTGTCTTTCATGGCCTTGAATATCTTGAATGGCTGTAAGTTAAAATTGCTCATGGTATTTCTTCAAAAAGTCCTATTTGTTATTATATTATTTCAGTTTCGATTTATTTCTCTTGCTTTGCGTGTTAGGCTCAGTCCAAACGCCGAACAGCACATGAGACGAACTACTTGAAATTTTGGTCAACCCAAACGGGTAAAGTGCGATTGTTGGGTTAAACGTCGAATTTAATTCGTGAAACCAATAAAATTCAGAGATGCAAACACCGAATCTTTCTGTCAGCGGGATTGCAAATGAAGCAATTGGTGGATTCATGAAAAGATTGACGTTTTGTCCCACAGTCAATTCTCACATGTTCTATCTGTCCGAAGAAGACCGAGAAAACGTGTAAGTGGATCCAAATTAAGTTGGAAGAACTCAACTGATTCAAATGTGGAAGTTAACATGAACTTAATGCTCTCAGTTTAGTTCGTCTCATGTAACTTCGTTTTTTGTCAAGTTCGACGTTTGGATTGGGCCACACATCGTATTTTAATTCGTGCATCGAGCGTACTCGTTTAACGCTCAGAATTTCGTCCGCGATCATGTTAGAATTCGGCGTAGATCATACCAGAATTCTGGCCGGAATCGTGCCCGACTCCCGCTGGGATTCTACCGAAAATTCCCGCCAGTATCGTTTCGAGATATTTATGAGAGCACTCCGATAATCCCACCGAGATCGTGTCCGGTACCATTGGGATCTTACTGAAAATCCCACTGAGAATGGACCGGGATACTACGGAATCATTACCGACAATGCCGACGAGATGGTGCCGGGATTCTGCTGGGATCATACCGAAAATACCAATGGAATGGTGCCTGGATTCCGCTGGGATTATAGCGAAAATCCCGACGGGACGGTGCCGAGATTCCGCTGGGATCATAGCGAAAATCCTGAGGGGGTGGTGCCGGGATTCCGCTGGGATCATACCGAAAATACTGCTGGGATACCACCAGTATCAATCCAAAAACTCAACGGGATCGTGCTGGATACCACTGGGATCGTACCGGAAGTCCTCTATGGGATCCTGCACAGAAACGTCCGTTTGAACAACGCTCAATATCGAGTCGAACAGCTCACTTTCTAAACGTCGCATCATTGGTTTAACCCCCTCTGTAAAATTCTCTGAGTTTCTCTGAGTCGCCATTATCATTCAACCATCTACGTTTCCTTTAAGATCAATAACTTTGCTAATATATTTCTTTTTTCGTGGGCAAACAAGACGGACCTTTCAAGTTACATTCAGCAATAAACAACTCACGTCATCGCTTATAGCTCTATTTTTCCTTTTTATCTTGAATTTACAGAAGCCTTGCTAACAACAGCATTCAAAACCTCTCCGTCAATTTATTTTCTAGTCTTCGTTATTTAACAAATCTGTAAGTCTGAAAAGCAAAAGGTAAATGAAGAAGAGCCAAGCGTTTTGGTTTCATCCTTTTCTCTTACCAGTGCATGATTAAATAGCATAAGAATATTTAAATTGTGGAGACATTCACTTATAACAACATGAGCTGTTGAAAAGTCCACGAAAAATAGAAGTCTTACCGTTTTTAGTGATTGTTGGAAATAAGACTAGATTAACGATTAACATCATAAAATCTGATTATTTCCCTAAGGGTTGATGAGATTTTTTTTTCAGGTTGATGGCCTCAAACGATATTTATCACTTACCTGCTAAGTTATTCCGACGTACTGGAAGATTAATTTTACTGTGCGTTTGATCAATTTGTAAAATTAACCCTTAGATTTGAAGATAATTTTATGTTTATCATATGATCAACCACCCTCAGCTAACTATACGATATAAGGGGCACCACCTTCTCCCGTACCTTCTCCCGTACATTCTCCCGTACCGTTTGCGCTCAACAGCCGCCATTAACAAGATCGCTCTAAAGAGTATTCATAGCAACCTTGCTTGGTGATGAGCCGTGACTTGGCTGAATTCAAGGAATCTTGGAAATCAACGGTAGCTTTTAAGATAAAATATGGTCACTCTGATGAATAATTTGCTAGAATTGCCACCAAGATGGCCCAAGGATGTTTTTGGGATAATCTTCGTCATGTTTCCGGGTAATTCGCGTATAATTACTAAAATAATTCAGGCTAGATTCCCGCCTGATCTCGACGGAAAACCCAGAAAGACATAAGACCAAATAATTTAGTTTTATGAACTGAGTCGATGATGTAAATTGGCAGCCGCACAGAGTTTCCACAGCTGACGTTTTGAGCGTCCGCCCTTCTCCAGAACGGAACGTCAGCTTAAGAAATACTCTACGATGAACAATTTACATTGTCAACTCAGCTGATACGACCAAATGATCTTACATATAATGTCCTTTAGCGATACAGCATTACAGTTTCTTCAGAAACTTACCACCCTTCCCACATACGATGAAGCCAAACACAGCTTTGTTCTCTACTCTGGAAACAGCAACATTAATTATTTCATCTTTTGTAGAGATCTCTCTTCCAATAAAATTGCGGAAATACCAAGGGATTTGTTTTGTTGCACGGCTGAATTAGAGACTTTGTAAGTACTTCTGCTGACTGATTTCTTTAGTGGCGGCCTCCTTAAAATGCAGCCATATCATTCAATTCTTGTCTGCTCATCTGCTTATTTGCAGGTACCTCACGTCAAATAATATCGCCAAACTAAACTGGGATGTGTTTGCCAGCCTTTCATACTTAAGGCATTTGTGAGTTTAGTAAACAGATATTTTTGTTAATCCAAGAAAGGGACAGGGGGTGGGGAGAGACGATCTAACCAATGAGTCAGAGGTGTGGGGGCAGGTTTTCCACTATAGGCTGGTGTAAGCGTCCTACTCAGGCATTTCGCTGGAATTTATGTGGTGGGGGGTGGGGGGGGGATGGTTGGAAATCCTTTTTTTTTTATCTGTCTTATATATTACTAATTTTCCTTGACAGAGAAGGAGTCGCATCCTAACCTCTCCCTCCCCCCCCCACCTTTTGCCATTTCCATTAGCCCCCTTATGAAAATGTCCAGATTGTGGATCCTTCTTCAAACACGTAGTTGCCATTTACAGAGTTTCTCTACCAATCATAATGCACGATTTATTCATTAAATCACGCTTACAGTCCGATTAAACAATGGGTAACGATTGGTCAGGTGTATCATTTCTCTCTCCATCTGATATGCCATATGATATCCCATAAAGGCATGCAGCGCTACCGAGATGGCGGAGTAGGAAAACTGCAAAACGTTTTCCCGTTAGCTAGAGCGTATTGTTGGTAATTCGACATTTTTGTTTTCTAGAGATTTGTCTTACAACAAGATACGGAACTTACCAGAAAACTTGTTGTGTTGCACGACCTCGGTATTCCAATATTTGTAAGTAACGCACCGTAATGAGTTATTTTGCAATTTAAGTGATGTACATGTTACGTGTCATCCTCTTATCCGATCGTATTAGCTATCGACAAAAATTAATCACGCGATGGCGTAATGGTTAGCACGCTACACTCAGGGTCAAGAGGTCTGAGTTCGAGACCTGGCCAGGTCATTGTGTTGTGTTCTTGGGCAAAATACTTTACTCTCACAGCGCCTCTTTCCACCCAGGAGTGTAAATGGGTGGTGATGAATTGTCAGGGAAGCCTTATGAAATGTTGGAGGGGGGGGGGGGGTAACCTTGCGATGAATTGGTATTTCATACAAGGAAGAGTAGCTCCATCTCGGGGAGGTGGGGGTGGGGGTAAAAGGACGGGCAATTGGCTCAAATTTATTCTTTAGCTTCTAAGGCGGATTTACTGAATGAAAAGACAACCATTATTGTATAAGAGATGCTTTCATCGCGTGTGTCAGTCGTTGAAAGTTGCATACAATTTTTCATTACTGGTCCGCCTTATGGACATAATGATGATGATGCTCGTAGACAAACATTTTCTGGCAACTTTAACATTCTAAAAACTTTCCACGACGCTTTAAAACAGCTTAAGGTTTTAATTTTGATCCATTTCGTTAGGCCTGTAATTTTATTGCAAGTGGCAACTTCTTCTATGCAAAATTACCTAATTTTGTGTTCATTCAACTTCTCAGTTCCTTGCAGGATAACTCGTTAAGCTATCTATCTAACGAGACTTTCGCCAAATCTTCTTGGCTCCAATACGTGTATGTATCAAAACAGTCTTGTTCCATACATATCTTTTTACCTTATCTCGGTGCATACCCCGATATTTGATTAGAATGACTGCAGAAAGACAGAGTGTTCAAGAGAAGTTCTTTTAAATCCTATATATGCCTTTTCCTTATCCCTTAATGCCGTAAAGAAATGTTTTTAAATGGATTCTTTCCCTCATAGTATTATGGTTCATATCGTCTTCTTTTCACTAAAGATTCTTGAGCGCAAACAACTTGACGACTATACCATATCGGGCTTTCTACAATCTAATAAATGCAGAGATAATGTAAGTACGGTAGCTTAATGAATAATTTAGGAGTAGATAAGAATCCCTCAATGATCTAAAAGTCTGAGGAGCAAAAATTGTTGACTGGCCATGTTGACATGTTGGAGTAGGAATATCCTGTAATCCTTTGTCTAGTAGTGTTGAGCGCTCAAGTATAAAATGCTTTACTCCCTTATGAGTTTTCAGTTCAGTATATCTTTGTCATCGTAGAATTCTGTCAGACAACCCTATAACGACTATCGAACAAGAAGCATTTAAAACTGGATTTTTTGATCATTTCTTCCTAAGAATGTGAGTACTCCTAGTTACAAAAGTAAATATCGTCTTTCTTGTACCAAGTCCAATGTTGTTTTGATGCATTTCTTTACATGCATTAAATGTTTCAAGGAGGTGGCTACAATATTACAACCATGAAATAATAATAATAATAATAATAATAATAATAATAATAAACATCTTAGTCTCTTGAACATACTTAAGGATATATGTTACGCTGATGATGCAAAATGTCTCAAATGTTTTTTTTCCCTGGTTGTTGTGGTTTCATTTGAAACGTCTTGAAATTTGTCTCACATTAAATTTATATTCCATTTATTCTACACAGATATTTGCTGCGGACGAAGTTGAAGATGTTGAGCTTGGAGTATCTCTCTGGATTAAGTCAAGCGTCTGCTAAAATGTAATGTATCCACCTTTCGAAATGTTTTCCCCTTTTTGAGTAAAAGGCTGTCTCAAAAGCTGAAGAAAACGTTACCTTTCGTCCTTATCAGTTTTACTTTGATATATTGATCATGTTATGTTTTTACCATATCAAAAATATATATGGTACAAAAAGTTTTTGTTATTAATGATGTATTATTGTTTGCTTCACGAAATGGTCATTTCCGATGTGGATCGCAACACTTTCATAGTCTCCAGACTGAGCAAAAGTTACCGTGCATCTAATGGACAGACAAAAAAATAATGATTAGTATAGAGCCCCATGATAGAAGGTGAATACAAAATGTTGACTTGAAAAAAATATTTCTTTTTCATCCTACTCGGCGTTTAGAGTGATAAACGATAGAACGCTTGCAACCGTGCACTATTCGTCTCGCCATAATAGAAAAGCTCTCTGTTCAGTTTACCTGTAAGTTCATATGCTGGTGTTGAAATATAACAGATACGCAGTCGATAGGCAAACAAGACGTCTTCATTACTTTACTAAATATCTTTTACTCGCACAGACACACAGAAATATATAAATATCGTTTTTTAGAATTTAATCAGCGATACTGAAAATATATGTAACACTAAGTACAAGTCAAGTTTGCTTTCAGGAACTAGAAACACAAGATTTTACTTGCTATTTGAATGTCATATACTTATTTGCTTAATAATTTTTCTTCACTTTCTTTAACGTTAACATATAAGGCCACTAACCTCTTCTGCTGCTTTTACTACCACTCGCGTATTTCTCTTTAAAAAGCGTGGAATGATCAAACAAAAAACTGAACTGAAATTCTGGGAATCCAGTTGATTCTCTTCTGCTGCTTTTACTGCCACTCGCGTATTTCTCTTTAAAAAGCGTGGAATGATCAAACTAAAAACTGAACTGAAATTCTAGGAATCCAGTTGATTCTGAAGGAGAAGGCATCATGGTCGACAATATCGCAATAACTGTACAAAGGGCTTTTGGTGCTGCTCTGAAAGCGTCAGGATTTGGGCGTATTCACGTTAATACCACGAACCGGAACATTCATTTTCCTTGCCCATTAGGGACATTTTCAAATTCTTCAACTAAAGGAGAACAAGGCTGCACTCAGTGCACCCCAGGTAAAATCTGTGTACTACTTGTTCATCAGCGTATTAGCCCCATGATAGTTAAGTATTGTCCTGGACGGTATTGAGCCGAAAGGAGTGAAAGGGAAATTGTTCCTCATGATTCCACATCGTTTTCACTTTTTGACAGTTGAACTAGCCAATTTTCTCAATTAAGTGTATGACACGAACAAAGGCTGGCATTGAAAGCCATGAAATGTCACAAGGGATTTCACGAAGAAACTGCAAATTAGAATGTACCTTAAAGTTATCAACCCCGTGAAACCATATTATGAGGATAATAAAAGCATTTAGTCAACAGATACTGATGCAGTATTGCTCCAGTAATCCTTCCTACTTTATTCATGGCAGTAGCCTTATTTTTTGACTGAGAACGAAGATTGCAAATAACAATCTGGAAAGCATACAAACTCAAAACCATGACACTACAAATTATTTTCATGTCGTCGATCGTTAAAAAAAGGTTTTCTGTCTCATTTTTCCCACAGGTGGTTTTTATTCAGATGTTCTCGCCCACGTTGGGATAAATTGCAAGAAATGTCCAACTGGTTCCTATGTTCCCTTTGATAAAGCTCCCGGAAAGCAAAAACAAGATTGCAAATCTTGCCCAGAAGGTAAAAGGTCTTAGGCCCTGTAATACAAAGATTCTCTTTTCTTTTATAAGCTTCCGTCCGCAATCAGCGACCAGTTGAATAAATATCTTCAACAAGTTGTAACTTATTTGGTAAGTTGTGCAGGGCAGATGTACGTTCTGCAGACTGCCGACAATGTGCTTGTGAACAAAGCGTGCAGTTGTCAGTGATACAGTGTTGCTGCTCATGACAGCGTTGTAAATTGCGCACTCGTGATAGCATATCTTCATCGTCATGTAGAAATGGTCTTTTCAACGAAAAGAAAGGATTGTCGCTCGGGATTATGAAATAATACTAACAGTGAAGTTCTATTTTCGAAGAGATGATAAAAAACTCAAATGGTCTTTTCTTGTTCTATTTGCGAAGAGATGATAAAAAACTCAAATGGTCTTTCCTTAGGAACTGAAACTGACTTCTTTGCTGGTTATCGGGCTTGTAAATGTTTGGAGGGATTCTACAGAACTCACATGTTCGAAAAGTGCTTCAAATGTGGACATGGACTGGAATGTCAAAATGATTACGCTTCTCTAAAACCTGGTTATTGGTGGGATTGGCAGAATGAGTCACACATTGATCGCTACAAAGAATTCATAAAAAACCTCCAGCTATCTCGCCCAGCATTAGATAATTCTAGTGTCCAAATTCCCTATCCGCTACCGACACCTTTCAAGTGTCCAGTCGAAGGGTCATGCATGGGTGGGTTAAACTCTCAGTGTAAGAAGGGTTATGAGGGTCCTCTCTGCGCTGTCTGCAGTCCAGGATACTATAAACAGCTTCAAATTTGCAAGAAGTGCCCTACAAAGAAGCTGATGATTGCACAGTTAACAATCATTGGTGCAATTTTATTGATAATCGCTTCAATCGTGGTATGGACGAGTAGGAGAAAGAAGAAGAAGATTCAAGAAAGTTCCCCGATGGACATCTTTCTGTCCAAACTTAAGATTGTTATTGGGTTCTATCAGGTCACCTACGGCCTATTGGAAGCATTCTCGTACATAAAATGGCCAGGTTCTCTGCAAGTTATTGGCAAGTATTCTGAAATACTTCAGATGAATGTCCTTCAGGTTGCACCCATTGACTGCCTGTACCCAGGCTTGTCCGTCGATGCATTCGGAAACTTGTACGCAACGATGGCAATAAATGCAGCTCTCATTTGCGTGTCTGGTGCTATCTACGTCTTTCGGAGAGTGGTCATCTACAGGAATCCTCTTTTGGAAGAAAATGAAAAGGCATCTAAACTGTCTGAGGCAAAAAAGGCTATTTACAGGAATTTATTTTTCTTGCTCTACGTTACATACCTAAGCACTTGTACCAAAACAGCTAATGTCATGCCACTGACTTGCCGCGAAATTTGCCGAGATGAAAAAGAAACGAGATGCGACAGTTTCCTGAAAGGTGATTACAGCATTCAGTGTCACGTTCCAAAATATGACAAAATGCTAATTGTGGCCTACATCTCTACTGCTTACGTCTTTGCCCTTCCTGTTGCTTCGTTTCTCGTCCTTTGGAGGCATAAACGGAAAATCATACAAACAGAGAGTGACGAGGAGGAAAACTCTGGCATGGAAATTATCACAGGACTGCGCTTCCTTTTCGAAAACTATAACCCTCGTACGTGGTTTTGGGAACTTATTGAGATGTCTCGGAAGGTAATCCTGACTTCCGGTCTGATACTTGTGGGGCAAGAAAGCAGGTCTTACGTTGGCTTAGCATGGGTCATGGCTGGGATGTATGGAATGCTATTTTCGTGGAACAGACCCATACAAGACAAGACCGAGAACAGAATGATGGCGACGTCTCTCGCAGTTACTGTTGTCAACTTAGGAATAGGGGCAGTGAGCAGGATTCCAGCAGAAAATTTGCCGCCAGGCTCCACTGATGCTTACGTGGAGGATGTTTTGTTCAAGATCTTGGTGCTGGGAGCAAACACTTTAGTGATTGGACAAGTTGCTGGTAAGATAAGATCGTAACTATTCTAAGTCACAATGACTTGAGGTGGCAAAAGTCATCTTTTTTGTGCTTATGTCGTTACTTTATGGAAGAGATTCCTCTATTGTTGCTAGGCTGAACATAGTTTTCTGAATCTAAAATCATTCCCATACATCTTAATTTTTAGTTCAGTATGTCCTGCATTTGTACGGATACTTCAAGGAATGGCAAAAAAATCCACAGTGGTCCCTCTCCTGCTTCCTGGCCCTGCTCCTCCCCCTCAGTGGCCTGCAGGCAGAAGTGACCGGTATGGTTGAGACGAATGTCCTTGATAATCAGCTGCAAACGGGGCAAGAGGAGATGCCCACTCTTGTTAGTGCGGTAAAGGACAGTGGTGTTGTTGATGTTACACTCGAGGAAGGTGAACAGCAGCAAGAAACCATGTCCAGGGAAGGTGAAGAAATTGGTAAACACGAGATCGCTAAGGTGTTTTGCGATCGAGGTAGCCAGACGAGGCTGCGTTCACAATCTATCTTTAGGGACGCAGGGAATTGGAATTCACATTTCTAAATCCAAGTAAGTGGAAAACGAGCGCAAATGTTTTAAGTTAATTTTAAAAAGCCATTGTTCATTATAACTGAGCTACGCTGACAGTCTCCTTCATAGGAGAAAGCACTTTAAAGCTTTAGCATGGAGACTACGCATACTCTTTTCTAGGAACTAGGAAAGGAGCGTCAAGGAAGACTTTTTAGTTGATTGATGCACGTCTTCATTAAACATTTTTGTGACTCGCGTCATATTAATTAATGTTCGCCTCTCCTTTTCAGATTTTCGTTATCAACGCATATATACCACCGTCAAAGGATTCTTTACAAAATAATTTAATCTTGTAGAGAATCTCTATCTAATCCAAAAAGTTAATGATAATTCTATCACTTCAAGAGACTTTAACCCTTTAACTCCCAAGATCTGATTGCTAATTCTCCTCTCTCGCTGCTAAACATTTCCTTTTAAATTGGTTACGAGAATTTGGTGTTAGATCATAATAATGACTTCTATCTGATAAGTTTGGGTATTCTCATTACCTGTTTGCAAAATACTGTATAGTTATAATAGGGAGAAGTTACATGTTCATCACTTCTGGAAGTTAAAGGGTTTAAAGTTATTTAATTAAGGCAAACACAAGGTAACTGTTAGATAATCCTTAAGTAGTACATGTAATGTTATTCATATGTTATGCATGTAATGTTTCACTATCGTCAATTTGCTTAAAGGTGAATAAACGCATTGAAATCAAAATTGATTTTCTTTAAGCTCAGCTCACTGAACTACAAGTCTGCTGTCAGATGATTAACGTGGACGCTATTTTAGTCCATTAAATTTCTCATTTTTCAATATATGCGTCAGCAACAGAAATGAGATTCATGAAACAGGGAACGCATTTTCTAACAAAAATCTTGCCTATAACTGGTGTCAGCCACAAAAGTAGAACCGACGATTACTGGTTACTCTAAGTTTCGGTCGTTGCTAACGTAGTACTCGTGGTCATAAGCATCATCCTAAGCAGACCCTTGCAAAAGTTTCACCAAAACTGCAGAGACCTGAAGATTTTGGCCTAAACGCACAACATTTGAGTTATATCAAGGTGAGAAAAATAAATTTTTATTTCAATCCAGCCTTTTGAATTTTCTCATCCCTTTTGGCGCAATTTTCGATCGAGTGTCGAAAATAATTCGAGATTTGCTTCGCCACGCTCTGCGATTGGTCCAGAAAACTCTCGTTCCTTTCACAACCAATCAGATACAACGCTAAACCCAATCGCGACTTGTACCCTCACGTGTTCCCGCGATTTTTGCAAATTGCTTGTTTTTTCTTTGAATTCATATTGGTTCTTTGAGATAACTTCCTCTCCTCTGATTGGCCGATGTAATTACTTCAGCTTTGATTTCATTACACTCCATTACTTTTGGTAATTCTATTGCTTTCTCTCTATGCGAACGACAGAGAAAATGGCTTTAACGAATTGTAAATAGCCTGTTCCTCGTCTGGTCAGAAATGCACATGGCACAATATTCATGTTTTCGTGTCTCAAGCGAAATTGTTAGTTAATTCTTTTGTTTCTCTTTAACATCTATACGGGTTTAAATCCTGATAATCCAACTCCATTTCATTTTTACTAAGATTGCTTGCTCTAGATCTCTTTGTTACATACCTGTTTAAACGGAACTAATTCAGTGTTTCAAATAATAAAAGGTAAGGTTGATTCAAAGGATACTCCTAACCTAACCTGATTAACAAGGATCTTTACGTTCAACATTCATTTAAATATATCATAAATCAATGAAAAATATGTATATTTTCGCCGTAAACAGAAATGAAAAGAAGTATATCGACAGTTTCGCTGTTTTCAGTGATTCAGACAACGACTCAAATGAGAAGTTGTTCAATCAATTGATTTATGCATACGGTATTTTATTTTCGTCAAACGCTTAAACGTTAATTCATATGATCAGATTTCTTTCAACAAAGAACACAAATCAAGAAGAAAACGGCTTTATATGGAACATGAACTCGATAGACTGGAAAAAATGTAAAATAATGAAAAAAAATGTAAAATAATGAAAAAAATGTAAAATAATGAAAAAAATGTAAAAATAATAAAAATAAAGTATAGCTAACCAGATCGTATGAAAGTGAGAGAATAATGTTATGTGAAGCGCTCGAGAAGTATTTTAGTAATGTTAAGGTATGTGTATACGAAGTATGCTGAGTTTTTGGCAGATTTCTACTCCAAGCGCAGTCTATTAAGTATATTTTGGTTGCTTTTGGCCTCGCACCAGCTGCAGGCATTGTAATTAACAACGTATGAATAAATGGGTTTAGTTTCTAAGGAAACTGCGGTGCTGCGTCAGTGAGGGGTACAACGAGATAATTTGATTTAATAATCCAACTGCACAAGGTAGAGCTCAAATAACGCGAATATATATATGTTATTTGCCGGCTGGGATACCAAGGATAAATAGGGCATTGCAACACTTTACTAGTCAATTGAACAATCACCCTGTCTCCAGTGAACATCAATTATCTCCCCTACAAATTTTTGCCTCTGGGATTTTGGAAAACATGCACTCAGGATACTCTGGAGTTCAGAGTATTCTACATCGAAATGAAATTCCATTGTATGGGTTTGATCCAGATGGACCTATCCCGTTAGACGACGACGATTACCAGGTCTCAATACCAGCAGTTGATGTTCACCTCACACCACAACAACTGCATATCTTGGAAGTCTCCTGTCACCCTTTGAATGACGATGGGGAACATGGTAGAACTCAATATTTGAGATGCATAGACATCCTCAGGAATCAGTTCAACATATAAGAAACTTGGCTGGTAACTATCTTTCAAAACAGGTGTTCCCAGCATTCAATTAATCTGAAATTCGTTGTTTAGAGAGTGAAAACAGGGCCAAGAGAATTAAGATCAATTAACGCCTATCAAACAGGTACCACTATTACAGATTGAAAACGTAAACAGTGTTAAATTTATTAATTGTCTTCAAATTGTATCAATCAGAATAGAACAACGAATGCAACTTAACCTTTACAACAGTCAAGAAAAAATACATTAAAATCTCAACAATAAAGTTCTAAACAACTGCGCTCACTTGAAAATGTCAACTTTGAACAGATAACAAATATATTAGCTAACGATTTCCCAGTTTGATTTACTGGAAAATAATATGTGCACTGTTGTTAGATGTTTTAAAATCGTAAATACACATCCAAGGTAGAAAACATAATTTCACTACAAAAATGAATTAACAGTCTGTTCTATCAGCTTGCCATCATAATGGTCTTCTTTTTGTCACAAGGCATATTACACAATATCCATTTCCCAATAATCTGATGCAAGTATTGCACTGAACTCCTCTCTAAGTTCAGGAAATGACTGATAAGTCGAGGATAGCTCCAACACAGTATTACAAGTGTGGGCAATTGGTCGGCGACCCAAACCAGATAAGTTGGTAAAATTTACTTGGACTGTGTCAAAAAGCATTAACTCAGACCCACTGATAAACCTTACAAACTTTGATAATTTTTGAGGCGTGTCAAGGCCCTTAATATACCGTTTGAGAAACTTAAGGCTATCCCTTTCCCCATCACTCTCAGGGTTTGCCTCTAGGCAACTAAGGATTTTGCTTGTGGATGGTATTAACAATTCATACCTTTTGGAAATTGCTGCAAAATCAGGAAAACTAGGAAGGAGTGTGGAAACTATATCCTTCCAGCAGTCTGCAATATACTGTGGCTTCTGCAGCAGCTCCTTATGGGCTATTTCTTCAATAACTTGAATAATATTCTCAGAATTTACCATAATTCGACAGTCATAGTTACTAAAAACTTCTAAAAGCTGGGACATTTCATCTTCATCATCCCACTTCATATCACCAGCAAGGCACTTGTCAATCAAACATTTTTCATCAACTGAAATGTAATTTCTAAAGGATTGAGTCAGCATAGCACTAGTTACAGCAGATTCCCCCAAAAAAGACAGGCAAGGAATGTTTGAGACAGAAGGACTGGTAGGTATTGACAGGTTAAATATCCTTTCACCAAAATTCTGCCAACAGCAACCCATTCATCCCTTTGATAATCATGTCTTACAAATGGTACACGCTCATTTTCTCCAACAAAAAGGGAATCATATGTTTCTTTCCAAAAAAGAGAGAAAACATCTCTGAGCAACCCAACACCTCTGCCCACTTCTTCAACTCCCCTAGCATCAATAACAATTATCTTTATGTCCTGACTCATAATTAATGGATCTCGGAATAAGTCAATCAAATCCTTCTTAATATTTAGCCTGTGCACTTGGATGATACGTTTTGGTAACAGTTGAGGTACAGGTACTGATACAGACACAGGTACATGCTCAGATGATGCATGAACAATATCAGAGTTATTGCCTGTCTCTACATCATTTAACTCTGTATTTTGATGTAATGTTTCTGCTTCAGTTGGAAATGGTACACAATAAGGTTGTGCAGCATCCTGGCAGGGGTGGGACACCACAGCTGCATCTGGCCTCCCTTCACTCTCCCCAAATGAAAGCAACAGAGAGCTTCTTTGTGCTCCACAGACACTAAAAGGAAATATCAACTTGTCACAAACCATAAAAAAGGGAACTAATTGGCAATGATGTAACAGACTATGAAGGTTCATCTTTATACAAATATCCACAATCATATGGAGTTGCAATAAACCACATTAATTTATGTCCTGTCCTGCCAAACAATTGAATTAAGATCTGAGCAAACAAATAAATAAATAAATAAATAACCAATAAAATAAATAAATACACAAATCTGTTTGGAGACAAACTAGATAATATTTCCAACAAAAAGCCATTGTCACGCCTAGTAGCATGATCTGGGATGCCAGTCTATCATATATAAGATGATTCCACTGCAACGGGAAGCTACCTTTGCAGTGAGGCAAAAAAGCTAAAAGAAATCTATACAGGTTTTATCTTGTTCAAAGCAAAAATTCACAAGAAAAAGTTCACCTTGGACTGTTATCTAATGCTGAATTCTCTAGCTCCTCTTCAGTTTCACCCTCATCTTCAGATTCCAAAGGCACCAGTGATCTAACATAAACAGCTCCTTGACCAGCCATCCTGGTCACTCTTTCTGCATCCGGAGTTATGCCTTCTGCCAGCTTAGGAGTTATTAGCTTTCAATAGCATGGCTAGGTTAAGAAAAACACACATTACTTGCACGCTTCTGGCAAAAGTCAAGGGTAAATCTAGTTAAGTTAAACTTATATCGCAAGGAAGGAGAAAGGGGTGGGAGTGGGGCAGTACCAGAGGAAATCTAAAATAACCCAACAAATTCTGCCAAAAATTCGAAGTCCATTACTCGCGTCACTGCAGGTATCCTCTTATGTGGTTAAATTTTTGGCAAAATAGTATAAATGCGTATTTAAAAATAGTGCAGCCACAAAAAATGTACAAACTGAACAGCAATGATATTATTAAAGCATTAAACGTAGAACAATGTTTAAACTTATATCACAACGCAAAGTTACCCACCTTGACATATTCAAATAGCAAAAGCTTTGGAAATCGATTCAATATAGCAGCTTTCAGGGAATGTGCATCCCTGCTCTTGTCAAAGGGAAACTCGTGGCAGACAAGTTCTCTCTCTTCTAACTGAAGTCGGGTTGTATGTGAAGGCACTTTGTTGATCTTGGGACTGGGAATAAGGACTAGATCCTTGTAAACAAGTGTCTTGGGTGGGCGGCCTTTGGTCGACTTAATGGTCTGCTTTGACCTTGCTGGTCTTCTACTAGTGCTTTTCCCACTAGCTCGGTTCGAACCAATTGTCGGAAAGAGAGTGGCAAGCCGAGCTTGAATAGAACTGTTAGAGGCTGGCGACGTCGAGGACTGAATGGCAAGTTCGTTCGACTGAAGTTCCTCGTTGTTTACCTTACGATCCCCGTTGTTCGGCTGACTGACAGAAACTGACGTTGAATTCATCCGAGGTATTACATTTCTCGTAAAACCAGGTCTCAAATTACTTAAAATCTCTAAAGCATCCGCGGCCGCACGACAAGCAGTCGATAGCTCTTCCTCCATATAGCCGAACGCCAAAATGGCGGAATGGAAAAAGTGTAGCGTGGTCATGTGATCACGTGTTGCAAACTAATTGAAAGAAAATAAAAAATCACTCGGAACGAAAAAAACATATGGAATGAATATAAAAAATATAGAACGCATATAAGATAAAGAGAAAAAATAGAAAATAGATGCGTTAAACACGTGTATCTAAATTGATAGGAAGAAATTTAAAAAATATAGAAGGAAAATGAAAAATAAAGTAGCGAAAAAAATATATCTACATAAAGGAAATAAAAAATATGGCAAAGGAATGTAATGGATGTATTGTATATTAAGGTTGTTTGAATATTGACCGGAAAGGCGCGCCATATGGGCTGCCTTTGGTGTGAGTTCAGATAAGTTAAGTTTTTTTTTCTCTCAAGGTGAAGTAACGGGATATTTTCGTCAGTGATCTGAAAGTCATGCTCTTTTTTTGTTACATGCCTAACAACTCACATCTCATCACGTACCATTAAAACAACGTCCGAAGTCCGTTAGAACATACCCAGTCATTGCACTACATGAACATTAGTCAATTTTTTACGTGCTTGAATTGTATTCCACCAACCAAATTCACATTTACGCGCGCCCGGGTATTATTCACTATTCATGACTCATTTCCTCGGGAAAGTTAACAATGTATCATCAACTTTTGGTTTTACTGAGAATGTCCCGCAATGGTAAAAACATCAGTATGGTCGTGAAACAAAAAGTGAGTCATTTGCATCCTGTCGCGGTCGAGTACTAGGAAAAGAGTACCCTCTCGACACCGTTCTTGTTATAAGTCACCTTCTGAAGAACTCATCAAAATATCTTCGGTCTTGCAAAATTTACAAATTTAACAGGTTCTTAAGGACGAATTCCACGCTCCGTCGTTGACGAAACGTCGTTTTAAGGTAAGCTCTGAAATAATTCATTAAACCAAGTGGATTTTTGTCTCACCCACTCGCAGTGTTCCATCAGTAACATTGCCAGTGTGTATTAACAAAGAAAAACTTATTACTTGGTAAAATATAGACAATCCGGTATGAGGCGTGGGGTCTTGGTTTCATATAGGTCTTTCAGCAAAGTGAGCCGGCAACAACACACTAGGCCATATGATCGCAGACAAGAGCAAGTTATGAAAATGTTATCGATCTAAAGTGCTGTGTCCCTGCTTACTCTATTTCTTAGAAGAATATCTTGTGAGAACCGAGAAAACTGAGTGTTACGAGATAATCTGAAGCCTTTTTCCTTTTTATTTTGGTTATAAACTACCGTCTACGTGTTACATCCTGTTCGCATTATAGAAATTGAAAGAGGAAGCAGTTGTCACAAACACATGTTTCGAGGGGAGATGTAAAACGCTCCTTGCTTATTAAATGATACAAAACTTGGCAGGTATTTTCAGTCAGAGAAAAATTTAAGGCGACAAATCAAAATACGAATTCTTTAACACATCATTTGACTTCTTTTGAAAAATGTAGGTTTTATTAAGAACACAGCGTAACTGAATATTTATCAGCACACCTGTAGAAAATGAAAAAAAGCTGAAATCCAGCTCGCACACAGATTTTGGAATAATTGATCGTCTTCTTTGCCCTTTTTTTTGTCCCACATAAATTAACGAGTGAACCACATGCTCCTCGTTCTTGTTCGTCATAACTCGAGTCGGAAATTTGAAATGAGATTGCCTAATTGCATTTGTTTGTTCCACATAAAATCATGAGTGCTACCCGTTGGTGATTTTCATTGAAGGCATTCTGGGTTGCGAATATTTATCTATTAGTTTAGTTTGAAATGACAGAAATAAGTGTTTCTTTCTGGAATGAAAACCTCAATAAACTAATTCAGAAATGACTCGTTTCGAATAATTTTACTCTGGTATCATGTGACAACCGGGATGAACTCGTTCTTGAACAAAACGCATTCCGATATCATGTAAAAGGCCCCTAAGAGTTTTTATTCCCAGAGCATCATGCTTTGCTTTCCTGCCAGAATACTATAAATTTCAATAGCGTTGAAGCAACAACCCGCTTTGAACTACTACGCTGCCACTGAAACAACGATTAGTGACCACAAAAGTAACATATTGTAATATTGTCAATTCAACATAAACAAAAATCTTCATACAGGGTAAATATCCATTTGTGTCCGTATTAATTATTGCGTGACTAGCTTCTGATATAACTGGGATAGGGGAAAACACAACGTAAAACCTGGGCTCCCGGCAAAAAGTAGTACCCAAGCGTAATATAATGACCGAAACAGCTTATTGGTCTTATAAAATCGCAAATAAACTAGGTGAGAGTGTTATGTTAGATTTTGTTTTCAAATTGTAGTGATTTATGCCTCGATATGCCAATAAAAGGTGTCGACAAGTAGGCACACCATGTGTATTTCATAGTCGCTAGCAAGTAAATTTTGCCGGACTTTTAGTTCGTCTCACGATAGAACAACACAATTACACAAGAAAATTTTTACAGTAACCTTATAACCATCCTTTTGTCTTTTAAAAGCTAGAAGCTCAGTAGATTCTGTCTTATTGGTCATTGTTAAAACTGTCTTTGTTTTGATGCTACTTTTCAACATAGAAAAAGTATGTCGGACAAAAATATTCACCAAAAAATAATTATTTTTTTGCCAGCCTCAATAATGTCAGGGGATTAAGTTTAGATGATAAAAGAAAGGATTGTGCCGACAGAAATGCCGGGGGTCAAGTAAATTCGTTACATGAGGTCACACAACTCGGGTAATATTCAAAGTGAAAATTTGCATATTTGAGCGGTCGAACGAAAAAAATCATTTATCAAAAACTGAAATATATTTTCACAAAAAAACTGCACCACAATTATTAGGATATATTGGGCTACAATATATGAAAGTAAGAGAGAAAACGAATTTGGGCGACTTGCCGTTGTTTGTCTGATGCATGTTGACATTAGCTCTTAATTGGCTTCTGATTTTGTGTCTATGTATCCCTCCCGTTCTCAGAAGGGAAAAAAATATTTATTTTTCAACTGGGTAATATGTTGAGCTGATGTTTATAACCATTTTCAATCAACTTTTTTTCAGGCCAGGATGACTTAAAAGAACAAATTTTTAAGAAGCATCAGTCTTCTTACAGTTGCTATGGCTACAGGAAGAAGTTCAATTAAAGTTCCATGTGAAAATGAAGACTTACCTGACAAAGAAAATGCACCAGATTTTGACGAGGACACTTTACGAGGTGAGCTAGGTTCAACTTCGGCTTCAGTTATTGTTAGAGCAATTTCTATTCGATCAGTTTCAAGAATGCAAGCAGATGTGGAAAAGGATTTATCCAGTGTATGACCACTTTAAAGGATATTTGACCAGTCATGACTCTCTTCTATGATTACAATATGCTGTTCGTTGAGAAGATCTATGACACAGAAACTTTTGCTATTTTCTTTTCTAACAGTTCAAAGCAATAACACGAAGTTATAATAAGTTAAGACTTTATTTGATCATCATATAACATCCATTGGTACCACCATCATCATCACCGTCATCTTTCTATTTTAATAAAACATAATCACTTTGAAAGCTTCAACATTCCCTCCTTTCTCCTCGAGCAACCCACAGGCATTTGATCTTCATCCGAGCCAAAGAGGGTGGGCGGGGGGGGGGGGGGGGGAGGGGGTTTAACCCTGCCTGACTTGCGTTAGGGAATTTGAATAAAAACTGTCACATCTAATTTCCAGTAGAGTACAAGTGTTAATTATCATTGAATATGGAGGTGTTTAAGGCAGATAGTGCACCTTCACTAACAAATGTCTCAGAAGAAATAAGGTTTCAAGGTCTAGGTTTTACGGCTTGGTCAATTAGTTTTTAAAGCTTGATCAATTAGTTGAAAGTGAAATTGCTAATTATTTCGCCTTTTACATAAGATTGTGTGGGGCATTTGAACATTTTATTAATTTTGCCCAGGGAATAGGAATTTTAGGAAACCTATCTCCAAAATCCTCATCTCCAGGGATTTGCCTCAAGTTGAGTGATGCTTAATTCTCATCATTATTCTTACCCATGTTGTCACCTACATTGTTAGCATCATCATAACTATTGAAAATCTGCAGATTTGAAATCTCCAGATCTTGGCAGCTCTGACTATACACGAATAATTATTAACTACGACCACAGACTTTGACACCCATTTTTAAATTTTTTTTCGAATTATTTTATTTTTTCTTTGCAGCCACAGCTGATGTTTATAGGAATGAGGGTAATGAGGCCTTCAAGAAAGGAGATTTCATCAATGCTATTCATTTTTACACCAAAGGAATTAAAATGAGCTGCAATGACAAAGAACTGAAGGCCAAACTGCACAACAACAGGGCAATCGCACATTCTAAACTTGGTAAGATGATGAGAGCTTTAATATGCATTTTTTTACTATTTTGAAGCTATTGAGTTGTCAGTAGTAGTTTTCTGAAAAAGGTGATAATTTGAATGCATGCCCGGAAAATTTTACATCTTATCTTGGCCTTTCAAATATACAAAGAAGTAACCTCTTACCCCAGATATCAATGAGCATCAAAAGGTTTTTCCCAAAATTATAGTAATGGTAGTTGGTTTGCAACATGTATGGTTAATCAGAGATATTTATTTCAATAACAGGAAATCACCAGGATTCACTAAGGGATGCAGAAGCAGCCATTGAGTTAAATCCAACTTTCCTTAAGGCAATTGTGAGAGGTTAGATATGGTAGCTGTACTATAATAATAATAATAAAAAAAGAACTCAACACTCTAAGGTTAAATGAGGTTAAATGGATTTCAATCTTGTCTCAATGGACTTTAATTAAGAGGTCGAGACCACCCTGATGTACGTTTGAATCTTGCTCTTGACTGCTACGCCATTACTTACATTAATCATGATGAGAATATTATTTTGAACGGGATGAAGAACTCAATGCGGAATGCAAAGAAAAATTTCAGCATGAATATTTTAGTTCCTTAAGTTCAATGAGTCACAGGTGTCAGATATGTTAAGAGCGTGTCCACGAGAGCACCGGAGAGTCGTGCTACATGCCATCTCACCGATTTCAATGAAACTTTGCCAGTTTAAAGGGTCTACCCCAAAACTCAAAAAGACAAACTGGTTTCTGTTTTGGTTTTTTTTCCGGGGGTAGATAGACCACCCCCCCGGTTTTTCTTGGTTTTCACCAAGGAAATCGCTTCAAATAGGTATAATGTATGAAGCTCTCACCGCGATGGTATTCAACTGATTACTTTGAGGATTTGCACACATATTTTTTATATCCTTTGTTAATGTCTGCTGCGAGTATCAGTCAGTTTGATTGATAACTTGTCAATCAACAGAGGCAAATATACGGCAGTGTTTTTAGACTTTTCGATTTATCCAAATATTTGACAACTTTGAGGTCAAATATCTCCCATTGCCAGAAAGCTACAACACTAATCTTAATTACCCTTTATAACCCATCATTTCATCTCTGAAAATCATCAAAAAACTATTTGGGTACTACCGTATTTTTGTTTTGGATGCCTTTTAAAATCTGCGACTGTGACAAGTTTCTCTTAACTACACCTGTCACGCAATTCTTGCTCTAGGCGGTCACTTGACAAAATAAACCTACATTTTTTAGTTCTTTATACAAGATGATTGATCAAGAAAGGTTAAAAATGTTAAAAACTTTCGAGATTTTTTGTAGGAATGGAAAATTTCACGTTTAGAGAGATGCATGTAAACGAAAAATCAATGGGAAAATCGTAGCGTTTCTTTCTTCAGTCGTTTATTACTTTGAAGATTTGCTAAAATCAGCAGATATGGCTTTTGTACGGCACAAAACATTCATTAGACTATAATATGATTGTTAATCATCATCATTGCTCATTTTAGGAGATTTTAAAGTCACATGCTGCGTGTTGGTTGATATTACCAATTTTTCCAGTGTGCTACAACTTCGGCTTTTACAGACGAGAAATTCTGCGCTCTCGCTCGAGAGCAAATATCAATAGTTCTATCGGACTAAAAACTGTGCTTCTATCCTGAAAATAAAATTCAAATAGTGTTGACGTTGTCACTTACCGCCATCGAACATTTACATGCAGAACTCCGCTAAGCTAACATCTGTTGTGTGACCCGAAGACTCTCCGTAGGAATTATTCAAGCGCGTTGTTCGTGCTATCTGCTAGATAACAATTTCAAAATAATCTGCAGCTCACTATGATTATTTACCTGCTTCGATCGTAAAATATCTGCATATTTTTCAAGCATTCTACTTCTACAAATAAATCTACATCTCTCTAGATCGAGTGTCGTCGGCGTTTAATTGCGTGACTTGTAAAATTTTCAAATAAGAATGAGCCAGCAGTAATTTGACGAGTAGGCTTCCTGCAAATATCCCTTGATGAAATCCCAAGACATAGCCAGTTGTTTTCGTGAGCAAAGACAATAAATGTGAAAGAAAAGTGAGATGCAAATGCCTTTTTTTTTTGTTTTAGCTTAATAGCAGCTGTACCCTCTCCTGCAGTCTTCGTCTAAATTTTGAAAGGTCCCTCCTTATCTTCTGCCTTATTCGATCAATTTCGAATTCTGAAGCTAGATCATCGGCATCGGCCTCTCCGTCCTCATTCATATTTACAGAGGAGGACCTCATCAATAAACCTCTTTTTGTTACGGCAGATAACCGGCTGAAGTATCGAGCGATTTGCTGCTGTATCAACCGGTGAGCATCACTGCACGAACTGAGAAAGTAAAAACTTGTATTTATCTCCCACGCGTTTCGTCTTACAATAGTAGACTTCATCAAGGATTTTTTCAAGTAGGGTAAATAAGCTTGCTCATATACAAATAGTAAATAAGTTGTCTCTTTGCTATTGAAGCCAGTGGATAGAATTCGCCAGGTGCGCCTACGGTGTTATACGTGCGTGACATTTTCCAGACGTTACATGTACGAGTACGTGATCCGTTTGAGGGTCACAGATTTAGGGTAAATATTTCACCCCTCAACATCACGCAATGTCTCTAGTTTATAGAGGTCTTAGAACGTTTCATTATATGGAGTTGCCTTCTGCGGGTAGAAGGCTACAAGCGAATTTCTCAGGCGTAATTGCCTTTGATTTCTTAATTGATGTTGTCGCAAACCTAGTTTTTGGGAGTCACAAGACAAAAAAAAAACTTATCAGGACCTAGTTTCGTGTTCTAATGGAAATAAATAGCAAATAAAAACACATTTTCTTGAGAAATAAAGTCACAAATGACGGGGGTTCTCTGAAACAAATAGTGATAGAAAAGGATTTCAGTTCTGGTCAATATTGACTTTTCCCGGCCTACTTCCAAGTCTGAGTGAACGCACTGAGGGAATAAAAAAACATTAATGTGTGGTAATGCAAGCAAGAGAATAAAAATCCAAATAAAGAAAAAGGAGAAAACATAGGAACCCGGATAACTTTCGAGTCAGACCTACAAACCTAAGCCCGACACCACCCAGAGAAACTCGAAAGAATCCTGTATATGAACTAGCTCGCACGTGCACACAGGAAAGGCCATGACAATCAGCGAAAATAATAGCAAATGCAAATGATATTTGCAGTCAAATAAGATAACAGAAGAATTAAGAACTTTTTAGAAGTATCTTCTTGAAAAAAAAAGATGAACAATTTTTACTTCTCATGAAAAGTCACGCAGTAACCCTACAAATACTATTTCTATACGTGGAATTTCTTGATGGTGGAAAGTGGAAAAAACATTTTCCAGTCTTATTTTCTGGAAACATGGCGTAGTTAATGAATTTATGGGGCTATTGATATTTCCCATCAAATAAGGGGGGCAGAGTTTCCCGTCATTCGCGGTATGGAAAAGCCGAAGTTGTTACACTCGGGAACTTGTACGTCAACAAGCAGGCGACATGTGACTTTAAAATCTCCTCTCCTGTTACAGTTTCCTTATTGTTAATTGTGCGATAATGATAATAGACGATCAAAGTATAGGCTAATGAATGTTTTGTTCTGTACCCTATGTCCTGTTTTTTAGCAAATCTTGAAAGTAATAAACGACTGAAGAAAGAAACGCAACGATTTTCCCATTCATTTTTCGTCAACATGCATCTCTCTAAACGTGAAATTTTCCATTCCTACAAAAAATCTCGAAAGTTTTTAACATTTTTAACCTTTCTTGATCAATCATCTTGTATAAAGAACTAAAAAATGTAGGTTTATTTTGTCAAGTGACCGCCTAGAGCAAGAATTGCGTGACAGGTGTAGTTGAGAGAAACTTGTCACAATGGCAGATTTTAGAAGGTATCCAAGACAAAAATACGGTGGTGCCCAAAGATTTTTTTGATTATTTTCAGAGATGAAATGATGGGTTATAAAGGGTAATTAAGATTAGTCTTGTAGCTTTCTGGCAATGGGAGATATTTAACCTCAAAGTTGTAAAATATTTAGATGAATCGAAAAGTCTAAAAATACAGTCGTATACTTGCCTCTGTTGATTGACAAGCCGTCAATCAAACTGACTGATATTCGCGGCGGCCATTAGCTAAGCATGTAAAAATATGTGTGCAAATCCTCAAAGTAATCAATTAAATACCATCGCAGTGAGAGCTTCATATATTTTACCTATTTGAAGCGATTTCAGTAGTGAAACCCAAGAAAAACCAGGGGGTGGTCTATCTCCCCACGGAAAAAACCAAAACAGAAACCAGTCTGTTTTTTTTAGTTTTGGGGTAGAGCCTTTAAACTGACAAAGTTTCGTTGAAATCGGTGAGATGGCATGTAGCACGACCGCCCGGTGCTCTCGTGGACACGCTCTTAAGTCACTATCTAACTGTTTAAGTTAGGCTCCCTGTGCGTGTTTGCACACTCTTTTTTAATTTCAGATGGTCGTAATGGATAATAGTGCTTTTCCTTCATTTTTCTAATAAAATCTTCCAAGTGAGACCAACTTTTAGTAACTAATGTTCTGCCCTGTTGATCATCTCGCAATCTCTTTTCTATGTTTTATAACTTTCAACCTAGTTCTTTTCCCTACGAGTATAAACAAAAGGACGGCGGATTCGTGTAGGTTAAATGTTATGAACAGAATATAATCCATGCATGGCAACAGCTGCGTTCACATTTCATCCAAACTGGGGTAATGCTGTGTGGATATCCTCTCTCTTACTTAAGCCAACTTTAATCAAGTCTTCAATACTCATCATCTTTGAAAAACGTCACACAATATTAATATTAAGTATGTTGAACTTCTCGCCTTTTCCCAACGTATTCAGAGGGAAATCTCCCGCGGTTTTCAGCTTTTAAGAAATAACGCAAAGCGTACAATTCATAACTTAAAATCTTGCTTCAGCTTTAATAGAATAATAGCAGTTTTACCGATGCAAATCTGTGGTGATAGTTTGTGCCGGATGCGGGTCATTTGTGCAAACTCGAGTGTTTGGATGATGCTATAAATGGAAATCGATTTAATGGCGTCGTCGGTAAATTGCGTAAGAGGATTAAACACCTTCTGTTGCTCAACGGAAAACGTCGGTGGAGATGAACCTTGATAAGATACGTTGAGTGACTCACTCTGCGGGCTTTGTAAAGTTTAATATGGAAATCACGCTCAAGCTACCACTATTCCGTATGTATTCCCATTTTATAAACTATGCATAATATAAGAGGAAAGTTGACAATAACAATACAGTGGTAAGCTATAAATAGTCTGATAGGAAAACAATAAAGCACTCTTAGCTAATTTTAATCAGTAATTCAGATAGTTGAGTTCATTTAACTACATACAAACGAATTGCTTCCATCACAAAGCCAACCTGTTTATTTCTTAATTCTCTTAAATACACACATAATGTCATCTTTGTCAGTTAAACACGGCTTGTCATATCTTAGTTACCACTCGTTGCCGCTTTCAATATTGCGATGTAATTGTTTCCGACAAATTTCTTAAACGATAACAATACCCAGGCTTACAATATCAATAATTAAACAACTTATTTGGCGATGCAGTGAAACATGCCTTCCTTATCAACGGAAGTTAAGTCCTTGTGGATCGGCCCGAATAATGAGCTAATAACAATTACTCATTCCTCCTTTTATCATGCAATATAATTCCAAATGTTAGAGAAACAATCATTTGATGGTTCGATTTCCCATGACAAATTGAAATAGAACCTATCTCGCATTTTCTCGTTCAATATTTGCCCGTAAATAACTCTCGTACAGCTGACATGAACAGCATCTCGATTTCCTCGCTTTTTGCCCGCGCAGTCAGAAGGGAAGTCACTCACGGTTTAAACTTTCTAGAAATAACGCAACGCGTATGACTTTTGAAAATCTTTAGTAAATCGTTTTTATATAAAAAAGCAGCAGCATGGGTTAGCTAAATCATATCAACATCTAAGAAGCCTAAACAAATTTATTGAGGAAGTCAACTTTTAAAATGATGTATCAGAAGTATGGGAGAAATTTTCTATTTCTTTTACTTCATTGTGGCCATCGCAGGTGCTGATCACAGCAGACTTGATGAGGCATACATTATTTAAAACTTTGTATAACTAGGAATGCTAGAGCTGCCTTAACTCCGTTTTTGTCTACTTATTTAGCTCTTTATATCACAACTATGGTGACAGGCACCATTAATTTCTCGGCGTACATTCCTTCCACAAGTTACAAAATTTCCATAACAACTCCGAAAGCGTGTCAGTTTAACGTCTGGTGAAAGGACGTTTTTTTTTCCTGCTATGAACTTATTGAGTTCTGTATTATGACAGTTCTACTTTTCTAAGGACAGAAACAGACAGAAACAGCAGCCTTTGTATGAAATGGACAAAAGTGGCGGTTTTAATTTGACTTTTCAGTTATAGAACAAAAAAATTCCCCATTTATTTCGTGTTGAATGGTATGAGTGACTATCTCGGTTCGCTTAGACGCGAGCAACATAACATCGTGATAATTATATTAACAGTTTCTGTTAATTTCAAAAGAGTGAAAAATTATTGTACATGAATAGGTTTTAAAAAACGTCCAATAAAAATTGTTTGAAAGTCGTTTTTACAGATGATATGACATTCAGCTTTGGGGCTCCAAGTGTTAGGCACCTTTATTCTCTATTTTGTGATTTAAATATTTAGTTAAACATTCCCATCTGTCATAGTGTTATTTAACCTTTTCTCTTAAAAATCGCGTATGCATAACATTATCCCGTAAAGGGCAGTACAACATCCTGTTTGTCTAAGGTTCCCATCTTTCATTCAAGAGAAACGAGTTGACATCATGAACGATTTCTATTGCAACAAGTCTTTCCAATATTATCCCTCCAACGCCGATTTCAAAGATCTTCGGCCAACCATCATCACAAACTGTATCTTCAACAGTTTTCTTACTCACACCGCCGTCGTGTTGAACATTGCGATAATCTACGCGATAAACAAAGCTGCTTCGATTGCAAAACCTTTAAAAACGCTTCTTCTGCACCTCGCCTTTTCTGATGTGGCTGTCGGTTTATTTGGCCAACCAATCTACATTTCTCTTCTTGTCAAGTGGTTACGAATGGAGAATCCAAACTGTAACGCCTACCGAATCCTAAGTATTTCTGGCGCTTTATTCTCCCTTGCTTCATGCGTAGGTATTCTGGTTGTAAGTATGGAAAGATTCTTAGCTGTTCATCTTCACCTTAGATACCAAGAGCTTGTGACTCACAAGCGTGTTGTTTCTATGGTGATCTCCATATGGGTGTACAGTACATTTGTTTCTTCAGTGATATTGTGGGGGCTGCGTAGCACTCGAGATGCCATTGGTTTAGCTAGTGCAACTATTGGCTTTATTCTCACATTTGTATTATATATCAAGATTTATCTAACTGTCCGAAGGCACAAGAATCAGATCCAGTCCATGCAAATACGAGAGGAAGCTCAGTCAGATGAGATGAAGAAATTTGCTGCCCTCATTAAATCTACAATTAGTATTTTCTACGTAAATCTCGTGTTTGCTATTTGTCATCTGCCTTTTCAAATTTGCTCGGTTGGTTTTAGAATCTATGGCTCGAGCACTACTTTGAAAAAATTTTATCTATTCTCTCTGACCCTCATCTTTCTTAATTCATCACTGAACCCTGTTATCTACTGTTGGAAGATGAGACAAGTTCGACACACTATCATAGACATACTTCGCAAGATATCTCGGAGCAGAAGTCAGCCACACCGCCTAATTTTCAATCGGTCTTCAAGGGCCGTTCCTGATAATTACTGAACGCCTTTCTTTGTACTGCGTGACAGATTTTATGACATTCAAGTTTCAGGCTACTAAGTGTATGGCATCATTAATGTCTGTTTTATAATTACAAAACTAGTTAACATTCCGAACTTTTAAAATGTTGACTTAAGCCATACTTTTCAAAATGGTGTATACCTTTGTATGAAGTTAACAACAATCGAGCTCTATTGAGCTTAGGATCACCACGTTTATGAAAGGATAGCTAAAGGGTAATAATTTAAGAAGGTAGAGTCAGTGATCCAATCGTGTCAAATTTCCAAACAAAACAAATACCGTAAACACTAGCATAACAATATGTAGCGATCTGAAGTTCCCAGTTTTCACTCAAGAGGTAACGAGCTCAAATCTTTGCAGTATTATCCCTCCAGTCGACACCAGGGACCTTCTTTCAACCATGATAGCCGACTTTATTTTTAACAGTTTTCTAACTTATACCGCCATCATATTGAACGTTGTGACAATCTTCGTCATACACAAAACTTCAACAACTGCAAAAGTAGTTGAACCTTTCCTTTCTGATGAGGCTTGCGGTTTATTTGGGCAACCATTTTACACTTCACTTCTTGTTAAGTGGTTACAGATGGAGAATCTAAGGTGTAACGCTTATCTGATGCTGAGTATTTCTGGAGTTACATTTATAACTGCATCGCCGCCTGGGGGATGTGAAGCACTCATGATGCCATTGGCGTAGTTAGTGCAACTGTTGGCTTCATTGCCACGTTAATTCATATTCCACATCAGGATATAACAAATTGTACATCACATGCATATCATTTGTTATGCGTTTTTTCAAATTTGCTCGGCTGATCATCAGATTCTATGGCTCAAGTATCGCTCTGAAAAAACTTTTTCGCCTTTGAGAGACTCTGATCTTTCTTAATTCATCTTTAAACCCGGTCATTTATTGTTGGAGGATGAGACACATTCGACGAGGCATCATAGACGTACTATGGAACTTGTCTCGCGAGAGACATCCATGCCGCTGTAATTACAATCGGTCGTCCAATGTTGTCCTTGCTGATAACTGAACTCTTGCGTGAGACTAACATGAACTGTGTGCAAATTTTTTTCAGCGGGTAAAAGGTGACAAACCCAAGAGTATCTACCCGTAAGATACTGAAGCCAAACAACGATGGTATACAAATTATTAATCGGGAAAGATGGAATTCAAGTGAACAGTAATGCTAGATTTATTTTCGATATGGACAGTGAAGTGAAATTGTTTTTGATAAAAATAAAAGTAGAAGCAGGCACATCATTTTCTATATCAACTTTTAGATAAATTTTTGATAGCGGAATACAACCAATCGAACAGGGCACTTGAGAGCTTTGAACGAGGAATTAAACTCGATGTAGGGCTCCTTAATCTCCTGCTCGTCCCCCTTTGCTCCGCCGAATTGTTTGTCAAATTTGTTGTAGAGAGACAAGCGCAAAAAGATAGGCTCCCTCTGCGTGTTTGCACACTCTTTTCTAATTTCAGATGGTCGCAAAGGATAATAGTGCTTTTCCTTCATTTTTCTAATAAAATCTTCCAAGTGAGACCAACTTTTAGTAACTAATGTTCTGCACTGTTGATCATCGCGCAATCTCTCTTCTATGTTTTATAACTTTCAACCTAGTTCTTTTCCCTACGAGTATAAACAAAAGGACAGCAGATTCGTGTAGGTTAAAAACAGAATATAATCCATGCATGGCAACAGCTGTGTTCACATTTCATCCAAACTGGGGTAATGCTGTGTGGATATCCTCTCTCTTACTTAAGCCAACTTTAATCAAGTCTCCAATACTCATCATCTTTGAAAAACGTCACACAATATTAATATTAAGTATGTTGAACTTCTCGCCTTTTCCCAACGTATTCAGAGGGAAATCGCCCGCGGTTTTCAGCTTTTTAGAAATAACGCAAAGCGTACAATTCATAACTTAAAATCTTGCGTCATCTTTAATAGAATAATAGCAGTTTTATCGATGCAAATCTGTGGTGATAGTTTGTGCCGGATGCGGGTCATTTGTGCAAACTCGAGTGTTTGGATGATGCCATATATGGAAATCGATTTTTTATGGCGTCGTCGGTAAATTGCGTAAGAGGATTAAACACCTTCTGTTGCTAAACGGAAAACGTCGGTGGAGATGAACCTTGATAAGATGCGTTGAGTGACTCACTCTGCGGGCTTTGTAAAGTTTAATATGGAAATCACGCTCAAGCTACCACTCTTCCGTATGTATTCCCATTTTATAAACTATGCACAATATAAGAGGAAAGTTGACAATAACAATACAGTGGTAAGCTATAAATAGTCTGATAGGAAAACAATAAAGCACTCTTAGCTAATTTTAATCAGTAATTCAGATAGTTGAGTTCATTTAACTACATACAAACGAATTGCTTCCATCACAAAGACAACCTGTTTATTTCTTAATTCTCTTAAATACACACATAATGTCATCTTTGTCAGTTAAACACGGCTTGTCATATCTTAGTCACCATTCGTCGCCGCTTTCAATATTGCGATATAATTGTTTCCGACAAAGATCTTAAACAATAACAATAGCCTGGCTTACAATATCAATAATTCAACAACTTATTTGGCGATGCAGTGAAGCATGCCTTCCTTATCAACGGAAGTTAAGTCCTTGTGGATCTGCCCGAATAATGAGCTAATAACAATTACTCATTCCTCCTTTTGTCATGCAATATAATTCCCAATGTTAGAGAAACAATCATTTGATGGTTCGATTTCCCATGACAAATTGAAGTAGAACCTATCTCGCATTTTCTCGTTCAATATTTGCCCGTAAATAACTCTCGTACAGCTGACATGAACAGCATCTCGATTTCCTCGCTTTTTGCCCGCGCATTCAGAAGGGAAGTCACCCACGGTTTAAAACTTTCTAGAAATAACGCAAAGCGTATGACTTTTGAAAATCTTTAGTAAATCGTTTTTATATAAAAAAGCAGCAGTATGGGTTAGCTAAATCATATCAACATCTAAGAAGCCTAAACAAATTTATTGAGGTAGTCAACTTTTAAAATGATGTATCAGAAGTATGGGAGAAATTTTCTATTTCTTTTACTTCATTGTGGCCACCGCAGGTGCTGATCACAGCAGACTTGATGAGGCATACATTATTTAAAACTTTGTATAACTAGGAATGCTAGAGCTGCCTTAACTCCGTTTTTGTCTACGTATTTAGGTTTTTTTTTTCACAACTATGGTAACAGGCACCATTAATTTCTTGGCGTACATTCCTTCCACAAGTTACAAAATTTCCATAACAACTCCGAAAGCGTGTCAGTTTAACGTCTGGTGAAAGGACATTTTTTTTTCCTGCTATGAACTTATTGAGTTCTATATTATGACAGTTCTACTTTTCTAAGGACAGAAACAGATAGAAACAGCAGCCTTTGTATGAAATGGACAAAAGTGGCGGTTTTAATTTGACTTTTCAGCTATAGAACAAAAAAATTCCCCATTTCGGCGTAGGCCGAATTGGGGAATTTTTTTTTGTCGTGTTGAATGGTGTGAGTGACTGTCTCGGTTCGCTTAGACGCGAGCAACATAATATCGTGATAGGTATATTAACAGTTTGTGTTAATTTCAAAAGAGTGAAAAATTATTGTGCATGAATAAGTTTAAAAAAACGTCCAATAAAAATTGTTTTGAAAGTCGTTTTTACAGATGATTGACATTCAGCTTTGGGGCTCCAAGTGTTAGGCACCTTTATTCTCTATTTTGTGATTTAAATATTTAGTTAAACATTCCCATCTGTCATAGTGTTATTTAACCTTGTCTCTTAAAAATCGCGTATGCATAACATTATCCCGTAAAGGGAAGTACAACATCCTGTTTGTCTAAGGTTCCCATCTTTCATTCAAGAGAAACGAGTTGACATCATGAACGATTTCTATTGCAACAAGTCTTTCCAATATTATCCCTCCAACGCCGATTTCAAAGATCTTCGGCCAACCATCATCACAAACTGTATCTTCAACAGTTTTCTTACTCACACCGCCGTCGTGTTGAACATTGCGATAATCTACGCGATAAACAAAGCTGCTTCGATTGCAAAACCTTTAAAAACGCTTCTTCTGCACCTCGCCTTTTCTGATGTGGCTGTCGGTTTATTTCTAGCTGTTTTAGAAAAAACTAAGGATTAGGACTTACCTAACTCTTAGTGTTTTTGTGGGAGTTGTTGGTCCCAATTTAAGTGTTCTTAGAAGTTTCAGTTGTCTGTAAAGCTAAATAAATCTAACTGAAACCTAATAGGGCCTGTTTATTTGGCCAACCAATCTACATTTCTCTTCTTGTCAAGTGGTTACGAATGGAGAATCCAAACTGTAACGCCTACCGAATCCTAAGTATTTCTGGCGCTTTATTCTCACTTGCTTCATGCGTACGTGTTTATTCTTTTCTGTTTTAGTTTCTTTGTTTTGTTTTGTTTTGTTTTTTTTTTCTTCTGGTCTGTAATGATTTCAATGGTTTCAGGTTCTTTTCTCAGAATTGAGCTACAGTAATAGTATGCTTCTTTGTGTTGTTGCCTACAGGAGCCGCTGCTTGTGTTGAATTGAAGAGATTTGAAGAAGCAATCACTTGGTGTGATAAGGGACTAGCTGTATCCTTTGAAAGAATCGTTCATTTTTAACCGTGGGTATAAAAAAAAAAAGTTTCCATAATTTGATGTTTCAAGGGAGAAAATACCAAGAAGGGTATTAATTATGATGGGAACTTGTCAGCCCATATACTTTAAGTTTGTGTGATTAATAATATAGGAGACGTTATAACCTCATGACTTATTAATGAAATTACTCCTTTTAGCCAATTTGACTTAGTTCTACTATCCATGCCAATAACTGTTACATTAGTTTAAATCACCCTTTAATTTCCAGACCAAATTTGTCTAGAAACGATAATAACAAAGTAGTTTGCATTTAAAAAGCAGCAATGTTTTTATCATAACAAGGTCACCCTTTATCATCCCTCTTGTTCAGAGGCTTGGGAACCAAGCACGTAAATGTTAAAATGGACTATTACATATCAATATGATCAGAAACATAATCTTTTTTGTTTTTTCCACATTTTTTACCCTTAACATAAAAAAGATTGACAAAAACCATAGGATCTTGTTGTCATTAAGACTTCAGTCTGTCAGTGAAGTGGGAGATAGGTCCATGGAGGAAAAAGATCCTATTAGTCATGACCATGGTAGTGCAAGTTCAGGTGATGTCAAGAAAGTCATAGATCTCTATAATCGGGGAGAAGAAACCATAGAGTACCTCAACCTATATCTTAAAAAAGCTAAAGAAGTAGGAGACAAGCATGGGGAGGGTAACGCTTATGGCAGTCTTGGCAATGCTTATCACCGTCTGGGTGATTTCAAAACAGCCATAGAGTACCACAACCTAAATCTAAAAATAGCTAAAGAAGTAGGAGACAAACATGGGGAGGGTAACGCTTATGGCAGTCTTGGCAATGCTTATGACAGTCTGGGTGATTTCAAAAAAGCCATAGAGTACCACAACCTACATCTTAAAATAGCTAAAGATAAAGGAGACAAGCATGGGGAGGGTGCTGCTTATGGCAATCTTGGCAATGCTTATATTAGTCTGGGTGATTTCAAAAAAGCCATAGAGTACCACAACCTGCATCTTAAAATAGCTAAAGAAGTAGGAGACAAGCATGGGGAGGGTAACGCTTATGGCAATCTTGGCAATGCTTATCGCAGTCTGGGTGATTTCAAAAAAGCCATAGAGTTCCACAACCTAAATCTTAAAATAGCTAAAGAAGTAGGAGACAAGCGTGGGGAGGGTAACGCTTATGGCAATCTTGGCAATGCTTATCACCGTCTGAGTGATTTCAAAAAAGCCATAGAGTACCACAACCTACATCTTAAAATAGCTAAAGAAGTAGGAGACAAGCATGGGGAGGGTAACGCTTATGGCAATCTTGGCAATGCTTATCACAGTCTGGGTGATTTCAAAACAGCCATAGAGTACCACAACCTGCATCTTAAAATAGCTAAAGAAGTAGGAGACAAGCATGGGGAGGGTAACGCTTATGGCAATCTTGGCAATGCTTCTCACAGTCTGGGTGATTTCAAAAAAGCCATAGAGTACCACAACCTACATCTTAAAATAGCTAAAGAAGTAGGAGACAAGCATGGGGAGGGTCACGCTTATGGCAGTCTTGGCAATGCTTATGACAGTCTGGGTGATTTCAAAAAAGCCATAGAGTACCACAACCTGCATCTTAAAATAGCTAAAGAAGTAGGAGACAAGCATGGGGAGGGTGCTGCTTATGGCAATCTTGGCAATGCTTATGACAGTCTGGGTGATTTCAAAAAAGCCATAGAGTACCACAACCTGCATCTTAAAATAGCTAAAGAAGTAGGAGACAAGCATGGGGAGGGTAACGCTTATGGCAATCTTGGCAATGCTTATCACAGTCTGGGTGATTTAAAAAAAGCCATAGAGTACCACAACCTAAATCTTAAAATAGCTAAAGAAGTAGGAAACAAGCATGGGGAGGGTAACGCTTATGGCAATCTTGGCAATGCTTATCACAGTCTGGGTGATTTCAAAACAGCCATAGAGTACCACAACCTACATCTTAAAATAGCTAAAGAAGTAGGAGACAAGCATGGGGAGGGTGGTGCTTATGGCAATCTTGGCATTGCTTATAAGAGTCTGGGTGATTTCAAAAAAGCCATAGAGTATTACAACCTAAATCTTAAAATAGCTAAAGAAGTAGGAGACAAGCATGGGGAGGGTGCTGCTTATGGCAATCTTGGCAATGCTTATCTCTGTCTGGGTGATTTCAAAAAAGCCATAGAGTACCACAACCTAGCTCTTAAAATAGCTAAAGAAGTAGGAGACAAATACCTTGAGGCAATGGCCTACTTTTCACTAGGATGCGTTTTTGAGTTGCAAGGTGGACTGCCAAAAGCCGTTGAACATTATCAAGCTAGCGTAAACTTATTCGATTCCTTGAGAGTACTTCTAAAATCTAAAGATGAGTGGAAAGTTAATTTTCGAAATCAGCATCAAATGGCGTATACGGGTTTGTGGAGAGTTCTCGTAGAACAAGGTAATGTAGATGAAGCCTTATTTGTTGCTGAGAAAGGGCGAGCTCAAGCTCTGACCGACCTCATGGAATCCAGTTTTTGTGGTGGAACTAGTCACCATAAGGGAGAAGATGAAGATTTCACAGTTTTAAAAAACGTTCCATCAAACACTGTCTTTCAGGCAGTGGAGGAAGCTAACGTCAATCTTTGGGTTGTTTCCGAAGGAAAACAAGTTCGGTTAAGACAAAGTAAACTCAAAGGTTTTGTTTCAGAGAATAGTGGATCTAGCCAGTCCTTTGAGTCGTTCATGCTCGGTGTCTATACACAACTTGGTGTTCGTTCTAATGTGAGATGCGAGAACCGATCTTTAGATGCTTTGAGGGAGGGCCCTTCAAAAGTGGATGAGAAAACCAAAGAAGCCAACCCTCAACCTCACATCCAACAAGACGGATGCTTGAGCACTTTGTATGATATCGTTATGAAGCCGGTGGCTGAATTGATTGAAGGGGATGAGCTACTCATTATTCCTGATGGACCCCTGTGGATCGCTCCTTACGCTGCATTGAAGGATGGTAATTCTAAATACCTGTGTGAATCGTTCACAATCCGAGTCGCTCCATCGTTAGCAAGTCTTAGACTCATTGCCGATTGCCCAGAAGATTATCACAAAAGCAGTGGTGCGTTACTAGTAGGAGATCCGTGGGTATCCGAGGTTACTAACAGCGAGGGAAAGAAAGTCTTGGAGCAGCTTGAGTATGCTGAAAAAGAAGTAGAAATGATCGGAAAAATTCTGAATATCACGCCAATCACTGGCAGACAGGCCACCAAACGTGAGGTGTTGAAAAGACTCAGTTCCGTTTCTTTAGTTCACTTTGCGGCACACGGTTGTCCGGAAACTGGCGAAATTGCTCTTACACCTGACCTAGACCGAATATCTACGGTGCCTACGGAGAAGGAGGATTACATTTTAACGATTCGAGATGTGTTGAATGTTCAACTTCGCGCCAAACTTGTTGTGCTCAGTTGCTGCCACAGTGGTCGGGGCGAGATCAAGGCTGAAGGTGTGGTTGGCATTGCGCGAGCTTTTATGGGGGCTGGCGCTCGGTCTGTTGTGGTGTCCCTGTGGGCGATTGATGACGAGGCTACTCTCCAGTTCATGAAATGCTTTTATCAACACCTTGCAGAAGGTAAACCAACAAGCAAGTCACTGAACCTGGCCATGAAAAGCCTCAGAGAATCAAATGAGTTCCACGAAATCAAATACTGGGCGCCCTTTATGCTGATTGGAGATGACCTCACGTTTGACCTGATGGCAAAGGAAAGAGAAAATTTGAATAGAAAATCAAATAAATGAGAAAATCTTTTTTTTTTCATCTCAAAAGAATGAAGTTGGAACTTGGAAGGTTTAAATGTTTCTCTATGTTAAACAATTTTTGGCTATTTTTCTTTACTTTTTATTTTTTTGTTTAATGGAACTTGAGATGTGCAACTTTACTATGGTGAAGAAATAAACCAGTCTATTTCATTATATTTTGATCAGTGGAATTGTCATTTTTTGTTACCTTAACAAATTTAAATGCTTGCGAAGAGAAAGAAATGCAACAAGGCCTCTGTTATGAACGAGGTTTCCATTTCCACCAACATGTCACTCGGCTCTGTTCCTGTATTACAATCAGTTGTATGGAAAATAATTTAAAGGTTATTTCTTTTACCCAACCAGGGGCTTTTCCACCGGATTTTAATTACCTTTATGCTCTAAGCTTTTGATAAGCAAAGAAACAATTCGTCATTTGCAAAAGTTGGCGAATTTTTATTTCCAAAACTTTAATATAATATGTATGTCAATTGAATATGTGAATTGATCTCAGACCGTTTTCAACATCATAAATTACTTTGTTACAATTTACCTTCATCTTTACAAAAAAATTTGATGACCATTTTCAACTCAATCCATTTTAATGCAATCTACTTCTGTCAGTGCCAAGATTGCCATTCTAAACTTAATTTGAAGAAGTAAACATCAGAGATGATGTTATTAAATTTACTAACCATATGTTAGAGACATAACACCTACTTTTAGGGGTGTAGCCAGCCTCTATTCCCGTAGGCCCGGCCTACAATTGTTTTCTGCCCGCTTGACTTTAACTTAAAGATAATATGACTCTTGCAAATGTTGAAACAAAAACTGAAATTTGTGAGGGAAGAGGCTTACATTTAGTCAAAAAGCTGGCTACAACCCTGTTTTCAATCAAACGAGTCTGGCCAATTTTTGTCCGTTTTACCAAACACTTTTCCGTTCGTTTTAAAGAACGACGACAGAGAGGCTAAAAGTTGTCCATGTAATCTAAACTAGGAAAGAGGGACGCAGAGTTCACTATAATTAAAGTTTCCATAGGTGTGACTTTTATTGTATGTGACATGGAATTTGTTGTTTCCAGTACGACAATATTTACGCTCATAAATGAGAGAAGCAGTTAACGTAAGCCATGTAGTCCTCATTGGGAATTATTTTGGTGAAAAGGCTCATTAATTAATGTAAACCTAGTGCGTATTTGAATTCGCTCAGGGCTTCAGGATAAAACTTCTAATTGTTGAAAATCACCTCTTGAATTTTTTTCATCGCTTTAAATTTACCTCAGCATGACTTGAGGATGTCTGATAATATGCGTGGTTGAATATAATGTAACTAGGATTTTAAAGACATGCTGGGACAGTTTCAACTAAACATGGTTTGTACAATGTCAGTGTATTTCGTGTGAAGTGTTTTGATGCTTTTTTTTTAAGTTGAAGATAATTGTTCATTTACCTTAGTTTATATTGATTAACTCATGAACTCCCAAGTTCTGAAGAAAAATTCTCCCAACTGATAAGAGTGTGTTTCTCTTTGCTGCCGCTTGTTCCGAGAATTCGATGTAACATTATGTTTCTAGGAAAAGATTATCCTCCAGTTTGGATTTTCTCTAATTGTTATTGACTCCATGTTTGTCAGTGTATTAATACCGTGAGGAGAATTTAAATTGTGATCAGTCTTGGGAGTAAATGGGTTCATTTTAGCGTCTCCGTTTAGCGCGTATTTTACTTAATGCCTTGAACGATTTAATGCAGTTTCTATTGTACTTATATATTTTTTTACTTCTTTGTGTAAGAGAAATATACAGTGTATAAAATACAAAGCTGCGTTGATTTACATTGTCTGTCTCCATATTCTTAGGATGCACGTAAGATGTAGAGAAAGCAGATCCTATGGGGACTTCAATACTTGTTTTGACCCGCGCACCAAGTTGATAATGTGTGCAGCTAACAGTGTACTATCATTCCATGTTTCAAGCCCCCGCCCACTTAACAAAAGTGCGTCATCTCTTCGATTGTGTCTCTTTTAATGTCTCTATCGTTCCCCGTATTGCCACACGGTTTTTGAACGCCAACGGACGTGTTCATACTGTTACATATCTGCGCCTTTTTTTATCTTTTTCCTCACACAAGTTTTTACACCTTTTCACAATTGCGCATCCTTTTTTTTTTCTCCTTCCTCTGGTTCCTTCCCTTTTTTTTTTTTTTTCATCGCAATTTTCTTTTATTCCCATCTTTACGCGCACCTCTTTTATCGCCCTCAACTTTTTTCTTCTGCGCTTCCTAGGGCGCGACTATCTCCTGTCGGTTTCAGTTTTCACTCGTCTCAATCTTCGCGCAACGTCAGGCTTCTTACAACTTATATACCTCGTTACTCCCCCATAGTAGTTATCATTCGTATTATGCCTACTTTGGGATAGTGTCCTCTTAAAGTCATCTCTAGTAAAGTCTCAGGTTTCCTTTCGATTGATTCCCAGTCCACAGGGTGCCAGTGCTTGCTCTCCTCACTCCTCTCATCATAATAGCAGTTATAAAGCGGAAGAGCTCCCTCCAAGTCTCGGCGACACAATCGGTGCATTTAGTTGGAAACGAATCCCTCAATGTCCAACTTAAGTGCCACTCTCGCTAAGAGCGGTCCTCTCGACTTCCCGTCGGAAAAAAGTTTTCTTTTATTTTTTGCCCATGAAAAGGGTTTAGGACACATGTTTCAAGAATAGTTTAGTTTTTCTCCAATTCTCTTTTTTTGCCTCGCCACAAGCCAAAAATCATTTTTGGCCAGACCACCCCTGTGAACAGCGATCGAAAATTTCAATTTCAAAGATTTTGTCTAGCGCGCAGCGACTGCAACAATGTAGCTCACGGAATTCTATCTTACTACAAGTTACAAGATGTATTCCGTTAGTTCACAGACAAAATATGGAAACTTCAGCTGAAATATTTTTCATACCAGCGTGATCAGAGGAGACCCTGCTCTTCGACCTTAATTTGCATATCAAAAATTCACTACTTTGTACGAAAGAATTCTCAAAATGCAGGCGTTAATCGGGCCGAAAAAGCGTATCAGTGCATAGTCTATACACCAATGAGGTCACGGATTGCCTCAAACCCGCGGGTATATCTCTAGCTTCCATCCACCAACTTCTTAAAAACAACGCAAATCCATGTGTTTGCTCAATTGCGCTCGTGTCAAAGATCCTTCGCATGATTCTTGGAATTGACCAAGATCTCCTTTTGACAGTTCAAACTTCGCTCGTTTATCTTCTACGTTAAGGATTTAAGGTTTTCGCAGCAAGTGAATGGCGATTAGATGCCGAGTTGTCCTAAAACGTTGCGTAATCCAAAGCCACTCCAATCTTTGCTTTCCATGATTCAAGTAAATCTTTTTAAAAGTTAAAATTCTCATTAAAATGTAATTCAGTCCATTTTAATAACTTTCGATTCGAATTTGTTACACTAACTAATTTTAGTTTCAATTTGTAGAACCCGCGAAACAGGCCATATGGCATGGGGAAAAATTTGCACAATCACGTCACGCAATATATCAAACTGGGTTTGTCAAGTTGATTTTGATGGTCGCAGGGAAATGTCGAGTTTGTCGCTCAAAACCGTTGTGGTCCATAAGAACGTAACATCATTAGTGATGGAAAAAAATCTGCGGAAAGGAGGGTTAGTTCATCGGGTTCCGTATACTAAATCTCGGGAGAAACTGCAAGAATTATTTCAGAGTGTATGCGTGTTGTTTTGTAAATATAAACACTGCAACCTATTTTAACTTGTTTTTGTGTCCTTTCAAACAACGAGATATGTCTGTTATGACCAGAGTGCCAAACTTTATTCTTTAATTTTGATCTTCTCCACACTGTGCATAAATCATGACCTGATATTTCAACGTAAATTATCGAGAAGGCGCCTTCCGATTACCTTTGTCTACTTTGTAAGTCACGCAAGCGCGCAAGCGTTACGACCGATCACGTTTACGCAACGTTTTAGGACAACTCGGCATCTAATCGCTATTCACTAGCTGTGAAAACCTAAAATCCTTAACGTAGAAGATAAACGAACGAAGTTTGAACTGTCAAAAGGAGATCTTGGTCAATTCCATGAATCATGCAAATGATCTTTGACACGAGCGCAATTGAGCAAACACATGGATTTGCGTTGTTTTTAAGAAGTTGGTGGATGGAAGCTAGAGATATACCCGCGGGTTTGAGGCAATCCGTGACCTCATTGGTGTATAAACTATGCACTGATATGCTTTTTCGGCCCGATTAACGCCTGCATTTTGAGAATTCTTTCGTACAAAGTAGTGAATTTTTGATATGCAAATCAAGGTCGAAGAGCAGGGTCTCCTCTGATCACGCTGGTATGAAAAATATTTCAGCTGAAGTTTCCATATTTTGTCTGTGAACTAACTGAATACATCTTGTAACTTGTAGCAAGATAGAATTCCGTGATTATTAATTCGATTATTCGATTATTAAACTCCATGTCTCCTCGAATACACACTCCTATATGCCCCTCTTCCCCGTCCCTATACATCCCTGTACTGCAAGTTTTATCATCATACAGCACAATACAGCATTATACCCCTGAGTAGCACTGTAAATCCGTAAAATGCATTAACTAGACAACACTTCACAACAATATGTACCCCTAGATAGCACTATGCTTCCCTATACTGAATTTTAAATCACCATACAGCGCTATATGGCTGTAAAATATTTGTCCGCGGTCATTTTCTCGAATTTTCTGTTCCAAGATGCGGAAACTGTGAGCTTCGAGGAACAGATAATATCCAAGGACAAATATCCGTACATATTTTCGCGCAAAAGAGACGCTACTGCCTTTTTTTATCCTTCGAATATTTTGCAACGCACGTGAAAAATGTTAATGAACAGCTTACTGAATTGAATACTCGATGAAAACCTCTGCGTCGTTTAAAGAAAACACAGCATTTTCGCAGTCATGACTCGTCTGACGTGAAGATACAGAGATCGAGAGTTGATTACGGCCTCAAGTTTCAAACTCGTAAAAGTGGGAAATATGTCTTGAATTCTTGGGTTGGACTCAAAAAGTCTGAAACAAAATCATTCATGATCATCGTTATCAATTCTGAATAACTTAAATTCGATCCACGTTTACTTTAGATTATAAATTTTACTCCCATTTTGCCAGTTATACAAAGAAATCAAGACACTGTGCAATACCCACAACAAGACACAGCTACAGTGTTGTGAATCTCCATCCCCATCTTCAATAGAACTATGCTATCACGAAGGTAGTGCGCGTGCATTTGCATTTTAAAGTCACTTTAGCACAAAATAATGACCCGATTGGCGAGAATACAGGCTAAACACCCAACAGCGCTGGTGCTTTTTGTGTTTTGGCGTTTGCTCTCTAAAAAGCCCGAGAAAAAGTTTTCACTGTCTATTAATTTATTTATTGTTTTCATTTCTCGGGTTCTTCTTTAAAACCGGAACTCGGTTCTTAGCGACTTGTTCAAGTACTGCTCTTATTTAAGAGTGCTTATTTAACTCAGATCGAGATGCCACTATATTTTTCGACTATATCAACTCTAGGCACCCTAACATCAAGTTCATTATGGAGAAGCAGGTTAATCACAAATTACCCTTTTTAGATATCCTGATTGACAACCATGACCCCAGTTCCTCTCTAACTAGGATTTACCGCAAGAAAACTTTCACTGGGTTACTAACTAATTATTTCAGCTTCACCTCGTACTCTTACAAAGTGGGTCTCATTAAGACACTCGTTGATAGGGCTTACAAGATTAATAACACCTGGTTAGGGTTTCACGAGGACATTAACAAACTTACTGATATTCTAAAAAAGAATCTTTTCCCTGCTCATTTAATTAATCGAGAAGATTATAAACCGTTTCATTACTGGGACGAAAAACAATCATCATCCCCGGGGCTCCCCTCCTACCACTTCACCTACGTTCTACTCTAAGCTACCCTACATAGGCCACTTTTCTGCTATCACTCAAAAAAAGATCCGCCATTTTATGAAGCGCTATTGCAATGACTTGGATATCAAACTGGTTTTCTCTTCCTTCAAAATCGGTAACTTGTTTGGTGTGAACTGAAGACCCTGTCCCTGACGGGCTCCGTTCACGAGTGGTCTATAAGTATGTGCTGGTGTAATGCCTGTTACGTTGGTGAAACCTACCGGAATTTTTCCACACGTGTTAGAGAGCACTTAGTACGTGACAAGGCCTCTCACATTATCAGGCATTTGCAAGATTCTCCGCACTGTCGCGCTCTGTTTTTAGCCGATAACTTCCATGTTTTAGATCACGCTTCCACCGGTTTTCAGCTTAAGATAAAAGAGGCTATTCGTATTCAAAGAGAACAACCATCTTTGAATCAACAATTACACCATGTAAATCTAAAACTATCTTTTTAATTCTCACACTTGCATGCTTTACCTCTCTTGTTGTCCCAATTCATCTTAATTAGCATTGTTCTACTTACTATATAATTCAACTTTCAACGCTTTGTACAGTAATTAACTGAAGATGACAGAAGTTTCTGTCGAAACATGTTTTACAAACTCAAAAGTTTTGTCGCTTTCTTTAAATTCTTGACTTGCCTGCTAATGTCAAGACCCTTTAAAACACTTACCGTTTAAACACTTTCTTTCCTATGATGCTCTTAATACGCTCAATGAGCTGCCAAAATTCTCTTAGAATGCATTTTTGTTCGTGTGACAGCGGAATGTCTCTGATTCTTGAAGTCGATGTTGCCGTAGCAACTGAGACTTCTATTTCGATTCTGTTATTTCGCGAGGCAAAACAACCCATGGCATTTACAGTTTGACTGTTAAACCTAAAATGAAGATGTGTAGACACTGGCTGAATAAATTAATGAATCCAGCTGCTTTCCCTTAAGAAAGCTGTCATACGCTGTGATGATGGGTGGTGTATTAAAACTCAGACGTTATCTGTGCAAAACGTTTGTCTTTATATCGACCAACATCTTGACTTGTTGTTCACACTAACTGAAAAGGGAAAAATTCCGAATTTCTGCTTGAAAAAACTGCCGTTTGGTCGAGAAAGAGCAGATATGCCCTGTCTCCACCAAAAGCCTTGATATTAAACTTAGTGATTCGTGCATGAGTGAAAATTGGAAAATTGTTTAACATTTTGACAGACAAGAATATACTGGCAACAACTCAACACTTCAGCTATAAATTTGCATTTTGAATATGATAATTGTGTCTTTGTACTACCAGTTAAGCTTCTGAGTTGTTCCCCTGACATGTCTCGGGCCTAAAACTGTCGCCGAACAGTCTCCCTCGGCGATTGGGCCTCTAGGCATCTAACCTTTCTCTATAGTGTTGGTACATGGCATTTGATGATGAGGTATTATGAAATGTAGTTACTATTATTAATTTGCAGATTTAATTATCAGCGATATTGATGGGAAACCGCTAATTTTCAAGCACAATTTATAGCCGCAAACGCTAATCACTCGTATTTCAAACTTTACTAGAACAAACTTGACACATTGTTGAATACGGTAACTGAAAATGACAAAATTACAAACACGCGAATGAGCATAAAAAAACTTACATCGTATGAGTGAAAGTACTGGAAAACGACAAAGCGAAATAAACAAGGATACTTACAAGACGAAAGTGACCAAACCAAAGACGAAAACATGAAACCCAGAGCTAGATATGTAACGATAATTTTCGCAAACTAGACAACTAACCAAATAAATTACGCGCAACCAATATATATACGATATGCAAATAAATATAACAAGTACAAAACTGGTAACTGACAAAGGACACTAATGAAGACGAGAAAACACCAACACTAACAAAAAATGATAATACAAATTCTTGCGCCTACACAATTATAGTTCTATAAGTATAGACAATGTGCAGTTATACGCCATACTTGTGTAATTAAAAGAATTCATTTCGCGAACTTTCCTTCGTTCTTCAAACCACTAATTTTCTAATATTTATGCGGTACTTTCATAATTTATTCATTACAATTTCGTGCAAATGTAAAAGGTAGATTAAAGCTGGCTCGATCTGTCCTCATGGGACATCCGGTGAAAACGTGTGAATCATTACATTTTGGGATTTTAAATTACGCTTTGGCATTAGTTCATGTCTTGTGTGAGCAAATTTTTTTGGTTTGAGTCGACGAAATTATCTGCTGAGAACTTCTATTTACGATTTCTTGTTCAACCCGACAGAAAACAAACGAAGGAAGGAAACCGTGGAGAACACTTCTCAAGCTAAATCTTCACGCCACTAAATGATGTAAAAGGGAAGAAGAGCTCAAAAGAAACTTAGGAAAGAAAGCAGGCCAGGGACACGCTCCAGAGGTTCAAAAATGGTGACGATCTGAGTGGTAATTATAAACGACAACATGAAACATTAAATCTAACCTACCATAACTTACAACTTAGTTCTTTTTTATTTATTCAGCACTACGCTTAAAAGGAGAATTGAGAGGTATGTATCTTTGCATCATAAAGAGAGTGGCTTTCTATTCTCGAAACCCCCAGGGTTTATTGCTGCTGAAGTCTGTGCAAGGTCAGTCCAACTAACCTAAGGTGGGTATATACTCGTTGCACACCTCATGAGAAAATGATGGGACAGGGAGGGAAAATCAGGGCGTTGGCTAAATATATCGATTTCAATTTAGTTATTTTTAGATTGAAGCGGGAAGCATTGTGGTTTCTTAATTTAGTTTCTTTATTGCCAAAGTCTAAGATTAAAAGAGCCAATCTCCTCGCTGTTTGCCAATACATCAATTGTATTCACTGGCGACTGCGGCTTATTGAGAGAGGCTGAATGTTTTTCGACACGAATGCGATGCGTGACATGTGCAAGTAAAAAGAAAAACATGACAACCGTTCAAGACTGAAAACTATGAATAACACTGTCCCATTATTTTCTGTTGACGTCTCTAATGCACGCAAATCTAATAAAAGGACTGTTAAAGGGCTGTGAAAGAGATTGGACAAGTTGTTGGTAAGATAAGATCGTAGCTATTCTGAGTCACTATGACTTGAGGTGGCAAAAGTCATTTGTTTGTGCTTGTGTCATTACTTTAATAGAAGAGATTCTTCCATAGTTGAAAGGTTGAAAATATATCGATGAAAAGCAAAACAATAGTTTTCTGAATACGGAAATCCTTCGTACGCTTTAATCTTTAGTTCAGTATGTCCTATATTTGTACGGGTACTTCAAGGAATGGCGTCAAAATCCACGGTGGTCCCTCTCCTTCATCCTGGCCTTGCTCCTCCCCCTCAGTGGCCTGCAGGCGGAAGTGACCGGTATAGTTGAGACGAATGTCCTTGATAATCAGCTGCAAACAGGATAAGTGGAGATGCCCACTCTTGTAGGTGCGGTAAAGGACAACTGCAGCGGTGTCGTTGATGTTACACTCGAGGAAGGTGAACAGTAACAAAAACCATGTCCAGAGAAGGTGAAGAAATTGGTAAACACAAGATCGCTAAGGTGTTTCGCGATCGTAGTAGCCAGACGAGGTTGCGTTCACAATCTATCTCTGGGGACGCAGAGAGTTTGAACTCACATTTCCAATTCCAAGTGAGTTGAAAACGCGCGCAAATGTTTTAAGCTAATTTGACAAAGTTATTGTTCATTAAACTGAGCTACGCTGACAGTCTCCTCAGCATGGAGGCTACGCGTACTCTTTTCTAGTAACTAGGGAAGGAGCGCCAAGGAAGACTTTTTAGTTGATTGATATATGTCTTCATTAAACATTTTTTGTGACTCGTGTCGTATTAATTAATGTTCACCTCTCCTGATCAGATTTTCGTTATCCACGCATATACACCCGTCAAAGGATTCTTTACAAAACGATTTAATCCAGTAGAGTATCTCTATCTAATCCGGAAAGCTAATGATAATTCTATCACTCCAAGAGACTTTAACCCTTTAACTCCCAAGATCTGATTGTTAATTCTCCTCTCTCGCTGCTACACATTTCCTTTTAAATTGGTTACGAGAATTTGGTGTTAGATCATAATAATGACTTCTACCTGATAAGTTTGGGTATTCTCATTACCTGTTTGCAAAATACTGTATAGTTATAATAGGGAGAAGTTACATGTTAATCACTTCTGGAAGTTAAAGGGTTTAAAGTTATTTAATTAAGGCAAACACAAGGTAACTGTTAGATTATCCTTAAGTAGTACATGTAATGTTATTCATATGTTATGCATGTAATGTTTTACTATCTTCGATTGCTGAAAGGTGAATAAGCGCATTGAAATCAAAATTGATTTCCTTCAGGCTCTGCTCACTGAACTACAAGTCTGCTGTCAGGTGACTAACGTGGACGCTATTTTAGTCCCTTAAATTTCTCATTTTCCAATATATGCGTCAGCAACTGAAATTAGATTCATGAAACAGGGACGCATTTTGGAACAAAAATCATGGCAATAACTGGTGTCGGTCGCAAAGGTAGAAGGGACGATTACTGGTCATTCTGATTTTTCGGTCATTGCTAACGTAATTTAATTTTAATTGCGGTCATTAAAGCATCATCCTAGGCAGGCCCTTGCAAAAGTTTCACCAAACTGCAGAAACGTGAAGATATTGGCTTAAACACACAACATTGGAGTTATATCAAGGTGAAAAAATAAATTTTGATTTAAATCAAGCCTTTTTAATTTTCTCAAACACACTTGCAAGTGTATTGACAACTGAATGTTCTTAATAAAGACGAAAGACGGCTGCTCATCCCATTTGGCGCAATTTTCGATCGAGCGTCGAAAATAATCCGAGATTTACTTTGCCACGCTCTGTGATTGGTACAGAAAACTCTCGCTCCTTTCGCAATCAATCAGATGCAACGCTAAACCCAATCGTGACTTGTACCCTCGCGTGTTCCCGCGATTTTTGCAGTCTGCTTTTTTTCTTCTTTGAATTCATATTGGTTCTTTGAAATAACTTCCTCTTCTCTGATTGGCTGAAGAAATTACTTCGGCTTTGATTTCATGACACTCAATTACTTTTGGTAATTCTATTTCTTTCTCTCTATGCGATCGACAGAGAAAATGGCTTTAACGAATTGTAAATAGCCTGTTCCTCGTTTGGTCAGAAATGCACATGGCGTAGTATTCGTGTTTTCGTGTTTCAAGCGAAATTGATAGTTAATTCTTTTGTTTCCAATTAACATATAAACGGGTTTAAACCCTGATGATCCAATTCCATTTTATTTTTAATACTGAGACTGCGTGCTCTCTTTGTTACGTACTTGTTCAAACGCATCTAATTCAGTGTTTAAAATAATAAGAGGTGAGGTTGATTCAAAGGATTGCTCCTAATCTAACCTGAACTGATTAACAAGGATCTTTACATTCAATATTTCACTTAATTATATCATAAATCAGTGAAAAAATCTATATTTTCGCCGTAAACAGAAATGAAAAGAAGTATATCGACAGTTTCGCTGTTTGCAGTGACTCAGACAACGACTAAACTGACAAGTTGTTCAATCAATTGATTTATGCATACAGTATTTCATTTTCGTCAAACGCTTCCTTCCCAAGAAGCTGAGGCGTAATAAGGTTTGTCAAGAGATAATTCGCAGGAGAGCGAATGGAAGGTATGCTGAAAAATTATATCAGTATCAGGGTAAACTGTATTGATCATACACGATTGTCTGGTGATCAAAGAAACCAATCACAAGTGCTACATACGTAAAAGCTGGTTTAGCTTACGGCGAAGGCACTTAAAGAGCGTGTTACTGTATTTACCATAACAGTTGTAATCTTTTAAGTTCTCAAGAATAAGAATTAGGGTAAAAAAAACTACCGTATATTCGGTTAAAAGTGATGGAGTCTTTCGACCGCTTAGGGGTGCAGCTGATATCAATGGGAAACTCTTTGTAATATTTTTCTTATATTTGTTTCATTAAAAGGTCAACTTAATTTTATCCTATCCTAGTCAGGTGGTGTTGACATTGCCATGACAACTTGTATTGAGATACGCCGGCCACTGTTACAGGAATCAGCCGATTGCTACTGGCATTTTTTTCCAGGACAAAGACAAAGAAATCCGTATCATGTAAAACTCTTAGCACTGGCTTTCGGTTTGTTGTTGCTATGGCAGCCAGTTGGAGCATTTTTGTACATGGTTCGTGATGTTGCTTGCTTCCGGGACAAATCCACTGCATATCAGTGCAAAACAGATGCGGCTTTCCCTTTTTCAGAGGATGTCACGATGGTGTGGCTGGCTTCGCTATGTATTTTCACCGCTATCTCTACAGCTGCCCTTCAGAATGTTCCGCAGTTCCCCGGTTACAAGGCAATCTTACAACAGCTCAAATACGTTCCTTCATTTTGGACTTTAATAATCCTTAGGCTTTTGACCGTCGCCTTGTTTCGATATGTTAAGCTACTAATTTCTATCAAATCTTTGTCAATTGTTTGCTTAATAGTAAGTTACATTCTCAGAACTTTCGTTGTGGGATTTTTAAATTACACCAGGTTGAACTCCTTAAAGCAGAAATATCCCATTTACATTTTTGTTATATCTAAACTAACAGTGTTCTTGTTTTTCATTGTTACCTTTATCAATCTCATAGCTACCCTTTTAGCCCTGAGTGTGGAAATCCGCGAGATGCATAAAACAGATCGAGCTAAGAACTCGCTCGATTTGAATTTGGATACCGTAAACGAACTGCTGGAGGTCTTTGGTACAACCACTTTTAGAATTAAGTTAATGAAATTCTTTTGGGAAAAGTTTTTCATCGACGACAGGAACATTCTTTGTTTCCATATACCTTTGGAGTGAGAAAGACAGCGAAAATCGAAAGAGTTTCATTCTCGTCCTCAGAGTCACTCGTTTTCGCTTACCCTGATCACATGACCAGCTAACTGAAATGATTGCGCTCACTTGGAGCGTAAAAAGTTGTTGCCTTTTCTTTTTTTTACAATTCCTGCTTCTTGTTGTTACGCCTTACCTATTATGTAGATCAGTTTTTCAGCGATTCCATATCGTTTGAACTAAATGTTTTAAAACTTTCCTTCTAGTTAAATGTATGTTCATACTATACAGCAGAAGCTCTCCACTTCCGGTTTTCCGTGTCATGTACATCAAGCTTGAGCCTCGGTTTTTCCCGTGAAAAAACGACTCCTAATATTAGGCAGCAACGTTGCTGGCAAGTTTGTAGTTTGGGTAGTTGTCTTGAGATTTTGCGTTCGATAACGTTTCTGTTTAATTTTATTTGGACCTTACTAATCTTAATGAGTTCCTTTTAGACATTCCCAGAACGGATTGAGGAGGCAAGGTTGTAAAAAAAGTTTATAGAACAGTCAAAAGTCGCGTCCGTTTACCCGACAGGGTGACTTAACCAGGTTGTGTAGGATCTTTATACATCGGGTAAATGCCTTTATTTTGAGCTTAAATTAACTCTTTTGACGGATTTTCTATGATTTCTGGTGTTGTGAAAGTCTGCTACAACTACCGATGATTGCTAACTTAAATTTGAATACTTCGTTGCAGAGAACTGCCGCTCCGCGTTAGTTTAAAACTTTCCTTAAAATGCTAAGGAATTGACAAAAATATCTTAGAAAAGTAACTGTATTTACGTAAAAAACACAATAAAATAATAGAAACCAGGATTCAATAAAGGATGCAGAAGCAGCCATTCAGTCAAATCTAACTTTCCTCGAGGCAATTATGAGAAGTTAGGTATGTTAGCTGTGCTACAACAAAAAAGGGAATTTATCACTCCAAGGTAGATGATGTTAAATCTTGTCTCAATTGACTTTAATTCAGAGGTTAAGACCACCCTAATGTACATTTGAATCCAGCTCTTGACTGCTGTGCCATGACTTTTCATTATGATCAGAATATTATTTTTAATTAGATGAAGAACTCAATGCTGAATGCAAAGAAAAATTTCAGCATAAGTATTTTAGTTTCCTTTTGCTCAATGAGTGAGGTAGTGGTGTCAGATATGTTTAGTCACTGTCTAGCTGTTTTGAAAAGAAGTAAGGACTTAACTTAACTCAAAGCTGTAAGAGGAGTTTCCTCATTCGTCAAGTATAACTCAACTTCAAGTGCCATAATACATGTAATAATAATGTAACTTAAGAGACGGCATGAGTAAATCTTATTCTTGGTGAACTTCAAACCTTAGTTTGAGTCACTTCCTAGGAATCAATTATCAACGGATTGAGTAAATAAAATATGTTGACTCAAACTTAAGAGAAACTAGTATTGGGATCGAATAAAATTTTTAACTTTGTATATTTCATTTTTCCGTTTTCGCATTGAGTAGGAATAAAAATGGGGGTTCTGGCGCATTTTAATATCCACCTTGATTTTTAAGGCAACTCATGAATTTAACCTTGAAGTCAACCTTGATTTCAAAAAACAGTTCTTGCACATTTTGGAGACAACCTTGATTTCAAAGACAACTTAAATTATTTACCTGTGAATAATCTTCACACCCTCATCAGTATGTCTCATTCGTGAGTTCTGAAGAGGATGCGAACAATATCAACTTGAACGATCCTCTTGTCACGCCATCGGGGTGTTAATTGTTCGTTTGAAGATTTTCAAATATTAACGTTGTATCTTCTCGCAAAGAAGTCGCGGCGTGCCTTCATTTGTTCTTCTGTCAAAATTGTGTCTTTGTAAATGAGAAGTTATCTCATAAATAGGTCAAAAAGACTCCATGATCTTTCAGAATCTTATGATTCAATGGAATCCTACATTTGTTCTGATGGACATCAATAAACTTATTCTTCTTTACAACTCCTGATTTCTTCATATCTTCCGCATAGCATCTGATCTTCGAGAGATCTTCAGACTGAATACCTTCTCTGAACATGCTCGTCCTCTCATTCTCAGTCAAGAAGAGGTCCTCAAAGAGCTTAAATAGATCATAACCATCAGTGTACTGCGCGATTTCTCCTGCGAATTTCACAGTCAACCTGTTAACAAGAGCTCTTGCGACATTGTTCACGGTAGACATTGTTTGCGTGACCACTAACTGCCGAGTCAAAGAGGAGTGAAAGAGATCCTGATACAAGGACAACTCCTTCACTAAGAATTTAGTTAGAATTTGCTTTTTTGAACGAGTGCGTGACTCTATATCGGCAGAGAACGAGACCGCGTGAGAACTCGCAGGAATGGAGGTGCTTCGTGACAAAAGTCACGCACTTCCGGTTTTAAGCTTGCACAGAGTTATGGACTAGGGGACTCCCCCTTTGGTTTTTTCAACGCGCAATTACGATTCTTCGTTCTATAACGAAGCTGTCGACTCTCTCTTGGTACTTTCTCAGTCTTAGTGACTTTTTTTAAAAACACTTCCATGATGGATTGAGGAAGCAAGGTCGTAAAGCAGTCAAACGTGCCTTCCATTTCCTCGACAGAGGTAAGAACGTATGGTTGTATCAGATTTTTGAATGTAAGGTAAATACTTTTATTTCGCATTTCTCAGTTAACATTTTCTCCCTCAAATGCTCTTAATCTGTCCTAATTTTCTCTGATCTCCGGCAGTGAAAGACGTTCGTGCAGTTAACTAACGAGGATTGCTAACTTTTACTTGATTCTGGGGTGTATCAATTGTATTACCGCTTCGTGTTATTTAAGAGCTAATTAAGCTGAGCTTGTTTGAACAAGTTACAGCTGTCGAATTCACAAAAATTCGCAGGCGATACCCAGCATTTACCTTGGATAAAATAAGTAATTCGGGAGAATTAAAAGGAATATTAAAGTCATTGATTTGATTTTGTGCAGGCGCTGATGATCGGAACACTTTCAGTTTCGTCTGCGTGTCTTGCACACAATCATGATCGTGTTTTGCACTAGCTTTCGTGTCAGGCTAACATAAGTATTAATTTAATGTGCTCCCCTATTTACGATGCATTTGATCAAAAACCTATAAACATTTCCAGCTTATTTCACGTGTTTATGTTTATTATTTCATACAGTTTAAAAGTAATTTTTTTCCTTTTTTGATAGACTGCTTAGATTCTCCCTTTTAACTGTACTGTTATACTGATTTCCATGTTAAATATTGAGAAACGATGACTTTTCTTCAAATGTCACCTAGTCATTTATTGGAAGCGTCCTTTCAACTAACTGCCTTTGATTTTTAGGATTCCAATTCATCAACTGATAATGATAGATTGGTATCTAAGTAAAGTTTACCTTTAAATGGGTAGCAGAAATTAGCCAGGTAAGCCTGATGAAATGCCAGGGGGAAATGGGATGGACTGGCATCCCGTCCAAGGGGTGTAGTTACTCCCACTCACTTCATGTGAGGAAACCAGTATTATAAGCTCACGGCCTAGATGGGCCACTGCTCAAATACAGACTTTACCCGACTACCGCAGCCTCTTAAATAATTTGAATTGCTGTTGCAACAAATTATATGAACTTGCAACACTTGCCCAATTTATTTCAGTCAATTGAAAATGTATTTTATAAATATTGAATCATATTTTAGTACTTATCTTTGTTCTTTTGCTGCTTTTATAGTATGACATTAATTGCTTGTGATTTTGTGCCTGTGTATCCCTCCCATTCTCAGAAGGGAAAAAATATTTATTTTACAACTGGGAATATGTTGAGCTGATGTTTATTACCATTTACAACCAACTTTCTTTCAGGCCAGGATAACTTAAGCAGCACCTTTGTAAGAAGCATCAGTCTTCTTACAGTTGCTATGGCTACAGAAAGAAATCCAATTAAAGTTCCATGTGAAAATGAATCTCTCATGAATTTACTGAGAGGGGTCTTTCCTGTGAAGGGGGAGGGGGGGGGACTGCACACATTATCTAAGCTTTTAAGGGGATAGGTTAAGTCAGGCAGATGCAAAAGTGGCATCTGACACTAAAGGAAAAAATCTGCAGATTTTGAATCTCCAGATCTTGGCAGCTCTGCTTATATTCACTAATAATTATTAACTACAACCACAGACTTTTTTAAAATTTTTTCTTTGCAGCCACAGCAGATGTTTATAGAAATAAAGGAAATGAGGCCTTCAAGAAAGGAGATTTCATCAATGCTATTCACTTTTACACCAAAGGAATTAAAATGAACTGCACTGAGAAAGAACTGAAGGCCAAACTGTACAACAACAGGGCTATTTTACATTTTAAACTTGGTAAGATGATAAGAGCTTTAATATGCATTTTTTTCCCTTTTGAAGCTATTGGTCTGTTAATAGTAGTTTTCTGAAAAAGGTGATAATTTTGAATGTAGGCCTTGTCTTGGCCTCTTAAACATACAAAGAAGTAACCTCTTACCCCAGATGTCAATGAGCATCACAAGTTTTCCCTAAAATTGTTGTAATGGTGGTTGGTTAGAATGCTACGTGTATGGCTGATCAGAGATATTTATTTCAATAACAGGAAATCACCAGTATATTCACTAGGGGATGCAGAAGCAGCCATTGAGTTAACTCCAACTTTCCTTGAGGCAATTATGAGAGGTTAGATATGATAGCTGTGCTATAATAATAATAATAATAATAATAATAATAATAAAAGAACTCAACACTCTAAGGTCAAATGAATTTCAATATTGTCTCAATTGACTTTAATTAAGAAGCTGAGTCCAACTTGATGTACATTTGAACCCAGCTCTTGACTGCTACGCCGTTACTTTCCATTAATTATGATGAGAATATTATTTTGAGCTGGATGAATTAAGAGCTTAAAGCGGAATGCAAAGGAAAATTTCAGCATGAGTATTTTAGTTCCCTAAGCTCGATGAGCAAGGTCAAGTGGTGTCAGATATGTTTAGTCACTATCTAGCTGTTTTAAAAAAAAGTAAGGATCAGGACTTTAACCTTCACTCGAACCTGTAAGAAAACTTTCCTCATTTGTCAAGCATATCAGGAAGCCACTGGGCTTATGGGGTAGAGCCACCTTACTTACAACAGTATTTAAAAAATAATAAGTTCTGTGAATGTGCAGCTTTGCCAATACAGTGTTTATTTAAGTAAAAACTCTTGCATTTTTGTCTTAAAGCTAAAAAGATTTGACAAACTAGTGAATGAAACAGCTCTGTGATCACTGCGCAAGGATCAAAGGTGGTAAATCTTGTCTTCATCTTGGAGACACAAACAAAATAAAACACGTTGGATATCAGAGGCTAATGATGCCGAAACGTTTTATTTTGCAGATCCTCTTTTACTTTGTCTGCCATTTTGGATTTCCCTGGTGCACATTTGATTTGAAAACACTGCTGGTTTTATTCGACGGCAACTGCAGAAGGTGTTTCATGTGTTCTTGTGTGCTACATACAGGGAATAACATGGGAAATACTTGGGGTCCATGGGAACTAATTCCACCAATAGTTTTTTACCAGAAGCATGGTTCATGGTTGCTGCAAGTTCTGGGAAAAGTCAGGGATATAAAGATTTCCTCAAGGTCAGAGAATATACATCTTTGAAAGAAGACTGGCAAAATTTGAAGTAATTATCTTGCATTTTAATTGGACCTTTCATGATTATGTTATGTTTACAAAAATTAAGAGATACATACATGTATGCCCAACTTCTTATGAAAGTTCTTATTTGTAACTTTGGCTGTTAGCATGTTTAACAGTCTGCTCTGTTTGCAGTTGCTGTCATATCCATTACTAAATAAAATGATGAATACAGAGAGAGCTGTTGTTATGCTTCTCTTCGTAAGGAGATCCTCAAGGATCTCTGCAAAAAAAAAAAGCATGCAATGTTCTTTGCAGCCAGTTTTTGATGTAACACTAGGAGACACAATTGATCTTGATAGCGGTAACATTATGCACTCCTCCATGTTAAAAGGACTAAAACTTAGTCATGACTCATTCTCATGAAGATACTGTTAAATTTGAAACCCCTAAAAAAGCCCCTAAAATTTGAAAACCCTCAAAGATCCCCTACCATGCATCTTCAGTGCTCTTGCTTTCAGTGCCTCCTTATGATCACAACAGAGACATAGCTGGAAGAAATTGGGTAAAACTGACATGATCTTGTTACAGTAGGCCAAACAAGGACACTGAGAAACCTTTAATCTCTAAAGTACTTCATATGTCAATCACTGTGTAACAGCTTGACAACTGATCATGCAACATTGGTATGCAGAATGAAAAGACAATAAGAAAAATCTCCCCCCCCTCCCCATCCCTGACATGGTGTATTGAAGTATAGAAAAATCTGACAGAACTTGAATCTCTGTTTACAAAATATAAACAAAGAAAAGACAATATGAAACAATTTCCCCCCTAACCCCAACATGGTATCTGTAGAAACTAGTATGCTTTAGGTATTCCGGACACAATTCTATGTATAATACAGAGTTGTGTCCAGAATACCTAAAACAAAACAAAAAGGAATCAACTGAAAAACACTCATAATTTAACACATTAAATGCTAATAATATAACAATAAGCTTTTCAAGGAGTTTTGAATCTAAAATTGTTTTGACTTCTTCTTCACTTTAACTTTCAATTACACTTGTCATAATTTGTACCCACTAATTAAATGTCACGGAATGTAATGCAATCCAGTACATCACAACATCAAAGTTATTACCTTCATTGCTATGCCATTCCAATATTTGAAAATGCTAAACAAAGGCATTTATATTCTTTTCTAGCATATACTTCGTACAGCTTTTAATGAAGTACTTACAGTGGAACACAACAAGTTCACCAACATCATTTACCATAGGAATCTTTCGCTTCACACATTGTTCCTAAAAAAAGATGAACACTGTCAGCAAATGACAGGCATTATTATTAATAGTAAAACAGAATAACTTCCCATTTTTGACAGATGTTTTTCAATGAAAATTTCTTTTTAATCTTGCTGTTACTTGAAAACACCAACTTCCATTGTCTAATACCAAAAATATTTTCACATTCATAAAATCTTAGCACATACTTGATGGAAATTTGAGCCTGTCAGCCATTCACATGCATAACATGAATTTATTACAACGTGTTCAATCTCATTTAACCCTTCTATAGGCAGTTCACAGTCATGCTTTATCTTTCAGTTCTAATAGACTCCTTCTTTTGCTCTTACAAAGGACTACAACACTTGAAACATCAGCTTTAGAAATTCTTTACAGTGGCTAATTTACGTTATCAACTCAGTTAATGAAGCCAGATAATCTCTTTCTAACAGTCTCTGCTTTTTTTCTGATTGCATTTTTTAATGTAAATGGCTTTAGTTTTATGAACTCAAACCAGGTGCAGTAAAATCACTTTTATTAAATCCACTTGGTTTTAATTTTACAAGAATATCACAAATCAAGCAGTATCATGTTTTTCAGTTATAAAATAAACTATTTGTTTCTAACTTACACTCACAGGATGAATGGTTGGCAAGCTTGAAAACAGCTTTCAGGGTGAATTTGGCCTTTAAAATGATGCAAAAGTTCAATCCTTCAAAGAACCTGCAGAAAAAAAGCAATGAAAGAGACATTACAGTTTAATTTATATCATTTATTTACTAAAATCTGTCAGATAAAACCATATTCTGTACTCTATCAGCAAAATAATTGTAATACATCCACTGATTTGCAATAGTTATCAGCATCATAAGATGCTTTTTACCAGTACCAGTATAATTCACCAAATTTATCATTTGACTTCTGACTTTGTTGATTTGGTTGCTAATATTTGAAGTAGGTATGTTTCCATCAGTACAAACTTCTCTTACCTATTCTTTAATAGTTTGTAAAATTTCTTTGCCAATTGAATCAAACAAAGGTTTGCACCATCATCCTCTCCATGAATAACAACTGTGAATTTGTCGGTGACAAGAGTTTTCTTGATGTACTCTTCTACATTCTGAATTCAGAGATCAAACAAAGATGATTAACCCACATTATAGTTATAATGAATAAAGCTTTGCACCATCTTCCTTTACATGAATAACAACTGTGAAGTTGTCTGTGACAAGATTTTCTTGATGTACTGAGTACATCAGGAAAAATCTTGCCACTGACTTCTACATTTCTGAATTCAGAGATCAAACAAAGATGATTAACCCACATGTAGTTAATGATTGGTAATACAAGATGTAAAATCTTGGATTACAGGAAACAAAAAATTTACCTCAATTTCAATGCATTTTGCACAAAAGGGAATAACTGAATTGTATATAACCATCATGTGAGTATCTACACTGCACTTTCAACTGGATCCCAAATATCCTGAGCAGAGCATGCATCTAATTACCACCTTAGAAAGTTTTCTTTTGGATAACATAGTCATTAAAATAGTTTAGTCATTAACATAGAATTAAAGAAATACTCTCACTTGGGAGCAGAGATTGTCAGTAAGCATCTTTGATTTTGACCTTCGGAACAGTTTTGATACCAAAGGTACCTTCCCAGCGTTCAAAAGGAAAACATCATTGCCTGATTCATCACAGTGATCTGAATAAAGAAATATTGAAAACTCCTTTCAGAAAAGATTATCATACCACTTTTAAGACTTATTTTCTTAAACTACATGAACCAAACACTCAAGCCCTTGGGATTTCAATCACTCACCACTTTTTGTGAAGAAAGAGCTGACATCATATTCATCACAAGTAAGATGAGATTGCTCCAAAGCAATGCAATGTACTTCAACCTGTGAGTCTGCATGGTTTGAAAAACTTTGGTTAAATAGTGACATTTCCTTTTAATTCAATTGTAGTTAATTCATCAGAGGAAATCCTTAAATTAATTATCCATTAATTATCTCAATTAACGCAGACAATCACACAACTTTTCACACACCTTGCAGTTGAAATCTCATGTAATACAAAATGGTAAAAAAATAACATAAAAAATACCTTTCACCTTTAGGTATTTTATCTATCATTCATAGGAAAATACTCATCAGATACAAGAGCTTACTGTCAGTAAAACCCTGAGCATGATAGAATGTTATTGCGGCCTTAAATTTTTCACCACAAAGATAGTTACATTACAATTTACCTTTCTCAATGTCCTCTGTTGTTGGCCTAACAGCTGAAGACTTTCGTGGCCATTTGAACCATCAGGATTTCTAATCAAGAATAAAATCATTCAATCATTAATCAATGATCAGCCCATGTTGATTGAACTTCTTAACCACTGTCTTGATTTTTAAACAGGTTAACTGTCTACATTACTTATTCTATAGTAAACATTTTCCTTCTCATAGGCCTAGGATGACTGTTAATGAGCCCACTGATAATTTAGGTTATCCCAAGGAAAATCAACAGCCACCACTTGCCAAAGGACACTCCTACATCATCATTTGGCAAATGAAGGTGAAAATAAAATTAATAAAATTTGATGAATGAATATACAAAATTAAATAAATCAAAGGTTCTTTTATACCAAATGCAAGTTCCATTGAACTTTATACTTCCAATCTTCTTTCCACTGGGCTCAGGTGATGATGGGGATTCAGGGGAGGTTGATCAACAGGGGGGTCAGAGCTTTCCTGAACAAGCACTATGAAGAGGTCAAATGGTTGACAATTTGAATGTTTATTTTTATGTTTAGTAGATATGTAAACATTCACAGAAAATTCCTTGATTATTCCCCATGATAAAACATCAACTATATTTCACTCATAGCAAGGTTTATACTGAGTCTACAAATGCATAATAATTGCAGATGACTCCTTCTTCAGCTTAACCCTATTTAACATCTTACTTCTTCCTGTAATATTCACACATTATCCAGCAAACAGGTAGTGAGAATTCTCAAACTTATCTGGTAGAACTTTTTACCTTGATCTAATCAAATACTCATAACTAATTTACAAGGAAATGTGTAGCAGCTAGTGGGGAGAATTAACATTCAGATATTTAAGTTAAAGAGTTAAAACACTGGCAAATTTTACAAAAGTTAACTATCCTAAGTAATAACAGATTGAGAGAATATTCCAACTGGAATATACAAAAGGCTAACTGCAGCCCTTGGCTGAACTACTTGCAATAGAACATACTCATTACACAGCAGTTATTACCTTCTTGACTAGGGGCATCGATTGCTGGGGAGGCCTCATATTTCTGAGCTGGAATTGGAGTTCCTCCTCCAGGCTCAAAGACGGCATTAAGACAAAAAGTTAACTATCCTAAGTAAGTACAGATTGGGATAATAGTCCACCTGGGTTACAAAAGGCTAATGGCAACCATGGCTGAACTTATTGCAATAGAGCATACTCATGAAACAGCAGTAATTACCTTCTTGACTGGGGGCATGGACTGGAGTTCCTCCCTCAGGCTCACAGACTACAGTGAGACTCTCACTTGGTGTCACTTCATTATAGGATGATGTCAAGATTCCACATGCACTACTATTACCAAAATCTTTCCCTGACTGTTTAGGGCTGCTTGATACCCTTACAACAATGCTGAAAAACTGTTAAATAGAAAAGTATAAATAAACTTCTTATTTGCTGTTATAATACTTATGACAATGATTACTTTAAAAAAAATATTTAAATGTTATGATTGATTCTTTTGATACAAATTGTTCCTGACGCACAGCATGCGCTACACTTGTTTGAAACCCCATATGAAGCCAACCGGTGCATACATAATTCTATATTTAAACTCAAGAACCTGGTACTTAACAGGCTCCTAGCTTTAAGGTAGCTAATGTGTCAAGTTTAAAATGAAAAAAATAAAATGCTTTTTTTACATATTAAAAAGGAGAAAGGTCACTTTAGAAAAGTAAAGTAGAAACTATTGCCCTGGTCTTGATTCCTTTAGAGGTTCAAGTAGTTCATGTATGATATACACACTAAATCTTAATTCTTTAGAGTTCTGTCACAATATACAGACTGGTAAACCAAAAGCTGGTAAATCCTTATAGGTTTATGCATAGTAGACTCAAAGAGATTTGATAAACAGGGTTTGAAAATAAGGAGAATCTAGTGCACTTTAGACAAGGTTAGTTAGTTTCCAATTGGGAAATGTTGAAAATAAGCTAAAAAGTGCGCCATTGCAATGTGTAAAATAATCCAACTGCGCTCTTTCTTAAAAAAGGTAGATTATTGCATTTCTATGACAATGAGACCCTCACCATATAAATTGAGTGTCCAGCAATTCGACAAAGAAACGGCCGCCATACTAAAGTGAACGTTTGAAGAAAATGAACGAGCAGCTGAAGATTTCTTTCCTCTCTATCGATCACTTAGAGTTCTCCTTCACGTTTTTGGACAGAGATACTCTGTCCAATACTCTCTAATACTCTCCTTTCATAACGTCTGCCAGACGATCGATTGGGATCGTTAGAGAAGTTCGCCATGTTTTAGCCTTAAACTTACTCCCTGCCCCTCCCCTGTAAAGACAGTGTTTTGACTCGTAACCAGGGTCCACGCCGTGCCCTGACACTTTTCTTGGGAAGATTCCTTTTAAGTCAAGGGTGGCGATCATCCCCAAAAATTGAAAAAGTTATTTCAAACAAAAAGAATAACGAATGAGATTAGCAATTCAGTATAAACGGAACCTCGGTAGTAAATAAGTCTCCAGCCTGTAAGCGCGCGCAAAAATACCGCACTATTGCACGAATAAGAAAAAGCCTTCTTGTTTAGATATTCCATCTTGCAATGTTTTCCATAGTGCTATGTTGTCTTGAAAATATTTCGTTTTGTGCCTATCCCTTGTCCGCACCTACCTAGTATCCTTTCCACCTGCTACAGTCTGAGATTCTTGATAACTTTGCTCCTGAATGAAGCGCGCGCATTTTATTCTCATTTCACGCGTGAAAAGATCCACTTGCCGCGACAAAATCTTTCCGAATTCTCATTGTTCTTCATTCTGCGCATCTTGATTTGGCAGACTTTTATGTTTATTAGTTAGCGGTAGCTGTCAATAATTAAGAATAGGATTTCCTTGCGCTTGCTTTGGTACCCGCCCTTTGGAGTTTTTTTGGTTCCCAGCTCCGTTTTTTTTCCATGCTCCACGTTCATTTCAGTGTTACTTTTCACTTGAGTTTTGGGGATATGAGTCCAATCGAAAAACAGTAGTGAAAACACTTGCGTGATGCATAGAATTTGTTCAAGGAGAAGCTAAGTGATCGCAAAAGTAACATTACAAACACCGCGCAAAATGTTGATTTTATCTATTATATATTATTAAATATTATTTCCGCTTTAATATTACTTTTAGCTAACCCTTTCCCATTATTCAGTTATTTATTTTTGGCGTCAAATTTCCTTGCGTTTACATCTGGTCCTTCATTCCCTACGCTTTGTCTCTTGGCTTCCTCTTCCAACACATATGAATTCTTCTTTTTCTTCTAATTTAAAGACAACTCAACTTTATGTATGCAGGAGCCCAAAGGCCTGGCACACGACAAATTCCGAATGTGTCCTACGAAATAAAGCTAGGATCTTATTTTAACCACCCTAAGTACAAAAAAATGAACAACGAATAGTACTCACGTCTACAGGGCTCATCTCTTTGATTGCTTCCATCACTTTCCTCCGAATGACTTATGAAGCGCCTAACTCCAACCAACGCAAAGTTATAATGACGGGTTGTAATTTTCGCGCGTCGTGATGACGTAACAGACGAGATAATAAACCAATCAACAGATTAGCAAGTATACGTAACTTCTACCTCGTTTTCAGGCGCCTTTGCTCTGGTTCAGGAAAGCGCGGGAAACTGCCCGAGTGCGCAGACTGCTGGAGAGGAGGTTATTGACAGATTTTAATAAACGTTCGCCCATTGACTACCTCAGGCTCTAATTTACTCAAAGCGATTGCAAAAGCAACAGACAAGTCCAAGAAACGAGACTGAGAAAGATCGGGAGCTTATCAGGAAAAATAAAGGGGTGCATCGTTCCGCATGTAAACCAGTGTAGGGCTGTCGGTTGATTTGGCCACCACGACGCGCTGACCACTGACTGCGAAAATTTAACACAGACTTCTCGCAAATGAAGGGTTCTAGATAGAAGAATGAGAAAGATCGGGAGCTTTTCTGGAAATGATGAAAAGAGCGCGTCCTCCCGCAAGAAAACCAAGTCTTCAAGCAATCTGCTTTGTAGTTGATACTTAGTTTGCTTGCGAACTTATGAAAATGAGGGAAACATATGAGTGCTAAGTTCTGCTTGGTACGTAGCATGAAACCACTTGGCTATAATTTAACCACGTTCCTCGCCAAAAGTAAGCTTCGCTCATCCGACCCGTGAATGATAGAAAAGAGATGATATTAAACCTTTGACCACAAGCAGTGACCATTAAGTAAATTTTGGTCACAAGTTCATTACACAGTTTGAAGGACAGGCAATGGAAAGACAAAAAGTGACTAAACTGGATTGAAGTTTGATATCACAACAAATTGTCGATATCAAAAAGCATGGAAATACATACAGGGCACCAGTTATGAACATCCATTTTCAGATGCTGGGAGTGAGTACGTAGCTTCCAAAAACTGGAAAGGTTTCTAGAAAGTATTTCACTTTGGATATCATGGTTCATTTTACCTGATCCGTAAAACATTCTACGAGGTGGCTCTTCTTGTCCACTGACACAAATTGTCAATAAACAATGCAGGTAAACGTAGAGTATAAAAATCTCAATTGGCCGGAGGCAAACCAATCGGCTATAGACAAAGTGCAGCCAAGGAGTTGAGCTCGAGCAATCGAGAACAAATCCGGTAAGTTGCAGGGTAAAGGACTTTAATTCACACGCAACACACGCCCTCTAGTATCAGGCTTCAGGAGTTTTGTGTTTCATTTCACGTCATTTTTCACCTCAAGCCAACGCCAGATATTTTGTATTGTACTGTTTTGTTTTTCTTCCCACCTACCCTCCCACCCTCGGTGATTTTACGTGATGTCATAGGGTGGCAGAGAGGTTTACTCAGCACATCCTTGGCTGTTGTTTACTTTTCGTTCGTATTCTTAATAAACTTCTCTCTGTGCCGAAAAGCGAATTGTGTTTTATTTGTGTCAGGGAGCGTAGTTGGGGAATAAGTTTCTTTTGGGAAAGGCTTTTCAATGACGATAGGAACATCCTTTGCAACCGCATTACTTTGGAAGGAAAGAAAAATCACAGGGTACCCACTCCCGTCCTAGGAGCTACTCGTTTTCTCTCATTTCGAACATGAGGAATGCTTGTGGATTGTGTTTCTAAGACTTACCTCAAAGTTAAGCGTTTAGGGTAACAAGGAAACATGTAAAAATACTGAGAAAAAATGTCAAAATAATAAAAGTAATTACATAAAGTATAGCTAATTAAATCGTATGAAAGTGAGAGAATAATGTTATGTGAAGCGCTCGAGAAGTATTTAGTAATGTTAAGGTATGTGTATACGAAGTATGCTAAGTTTTTGGGAGATTTCTACTCCAAGCGCAGTCTATTAAGTATATTTTGGTTGCTTTTGGCCTCGCACCAGCTGCAGGCATTGTAATTAACAACGTATGAATAAATGGGTTTAGTTTCTAAGGAAATTGTGGTGCTGCGTCGGTGAGGGGTACAACGAGATAATTTGATTTTATAATCCAACTGCACAAGGTAGAGTTCAAATAACGCGAATATATGTATATACCACATGTGTACAGTTGGTTATTTTGTTCTGTAAAAAAATCCGTTTAACAGGCCGGCTACGCACGCTGCGCTTCTCTATCCACTTTGCTTTTCTCGCCTTATGAGAAATGAGCAGAAAGACTTGGCGGGAAAAAAAAAAAGCACTTGGATCATAAATAACCTAGTAGACTATTCATTGGTGTGTAGTATTGCCTAGTATTTTCACTCCTTGTTTGAATTCGACGAGCCTGTGGGGGAAGTCAAAATACGGCACAGCTCCTAAAAATACTCAGGTATGTCACCGCCAGATAAAGAAAATCCGAAAAAATCACCCTGAATCTTATTTCGCAAGATAATCATCTTACGGCTGGAGCTTGGGATGCCTGTGGTGTGAGTTCAGATAAGTTAAGTTTTTTTTTCTCTCAAGGTGAAGTAACGCGATATTTTCGTCCGTCTGAAAGTCATGCTCTTTTTTTGTTACATGCCTAACAACTCACGTTCCATCACGTACCATAAAAACAACGTCCGAAGTCCGCAAGAACATACCCAGTCATTGCACTACATGAACATTAGTCAATTTTTTACGTGCTTGAATTGTATTCCACCAACCAAATTCGCATCTACGCGCGCCCGTGTATTATTCACTTTTCATGACTCATTTCCTCGGGAAAGTTCACAATGTATCATCAACTTTTGGTTTTCCTGAGAATGTCACGCAACGGTAAAAACATCAGTATGGTCGTGAAACAAAAAGTGAGTCATTTGCATGTCGCGGTCGAGTGAACATCTTTGGTGGCAGCGAGAAGTTTTTAACGCTTGCCATTCCCAGCTCGAAGCGTTGCTTCTAAGTTATCACGAGCTAAATTTCAGAGGAGTAAAATCAAAATATTCCTACGTCGTGAGATCACTAGTAAAAGAGTACCCTCTCGACACCGTTCGTGTTATTAGTCACCTTCTGAAGAACTCATCAAAATATCTTAGGTCTTGCAAAATTTTACAAATTTAACAGGTTCTTAAGGACGAATTCAACGCTGCATCGCGGACGAAACGTCGTTTTAAGGTAAGCTCTGAAATAATTAATTAGACCAAGTGGATTTTTGTCTCACCCACTCGCAGTGTTCCATCAGTAACATTGCCAGTTTGTATTAACAAAGAAAAACTTATTACATTGTAAAATATAGACAATCCGGTATGAGGCGTGGGGTCCTGGTTTCATATAGGTCTTTCAGCAAAGTGAGCCGGCAACAACACACTAGACCATATGATCGCAGACAAGAGCAAGTTATGAAAATGTTATCGATCTAAAGTGCTGTGTCCCTTCTTACTCTATTTTCTTAGAAGAATATTTAGTGAGAACCGAGACAACTGAGTGTTACGAGATAATCTGAAGCCTTTTTCCTTTTTATTTTGATTATAAACTACCGTCTACGTGTCACATCCTGTTCGCATTATAGAAATTGAAAGAGGAAGCAGTTGTCACAAACACATGTTTCGAGGGGAGATGTAAAACGCTCCTTGCTTATTAAATGATATAAAACTTGGCAGGTATTTTCATTCAGAGAACAATTTAAGGCAACAAATCAAAATACGAATTCTTTAACACATCATTTGACTTCTTTTGAAAAAATGTTGGTTATATTAAGAACACAGCGTAACTGAATATTTATCAGCACACCTGTAGAAAATGAAAATAAGCTGAAATCCAGCTCGCACATAGATTTTGGAATAAATGATCGTCTTCTTTGCTCTGTTTTTTTTTCCTACATAAATTAACGAGTGAACCACATGCTCCTCGTTCTTGATCGTCATAACTCGAGTCGGAAATTTAACGAAAATTTGAAATGAGATTGCCTAATTGCATTTGCTTGTTCCACATAAAATCATGAGTGCTACCCGTTGGTGATTTTCATTGAAGGCATTCTGGGTGGCGAATATTTATCTATTAGTTTAGTTTGAAATGACAGAAGGAAATAGTCCAATATGAAAGAAAGAAAACATTGCAATTAATCCGACTCATTTCGTTAGTGCCATACCCCCTGACTGTGGTGTACTCAAAGTTCTACGGAGCATGCCCGAAGGTGTGGTTGCAAAAACAACATGGCACGATCGGTTAGAACTAAAGATCGTGTAGATTATTATTGCTTATAAAAGCGAAAGGAAATATAAACCCGGAGTAAAATTGTATCAAGTGTCGACAAGCGGAAATTGTCGAACAAAGTTTCGCATATTATCATGATAATTTTGCAGAGTTGCAAACAGTGGACTGCTGATTTTATGACTAGCGTATTTACGTGTACACTACAATATATCACATTTGAATTACCTACCTTAAAATGCCTGGCTAAATTTCCAAAGTGGCTACCAAAACAACGAAAAAAAGGGCCGATGCGGCGAGCGCTTTCTATATTTTTTGACTTGTTGTGATACATCCCTGGTGAAAATCTTTGAAGGATCTTTAACGATCCTACAAGATCGTTATGAGAACCTTTAAAGATCTTCAAAATTCTTGTTAAGATCTTCAGGGATGTTTCATTCTCTTGCCAGGATCTTCAAGGATCTTCAAAGTTCCTGTCAAGATCTTCAAGGATCTTTCATTTTCTTGCCAAGATCTTTAAGGATCTTTAATTTTCCTGTCAAGATCCTCGAAGATCTTGTCCGGATCTCCAAAAATCTTGACAAGAACTTCAAAGATCCTTTAAAGATCTTTGAAAATTCTTTGAGGATCTTCCAAATTCTTGTTAAGATCTTTGAAGATCTCTCATTTTCTTGCCAAGATCTTCAAGGATCTTTTACTTTCCTGCCAAGATCCTGAACGATCTTGGCAGGAAAATTTTGAAGATCCGTAAAGATCTTGGCAAGAAAATTAAAGATCTTGGAAAGGAAATAAAAGACCCCTAAAAATCTTGACAAGAAAATGAAAGATCCTTGAAGATTTTGAACATATATTTTTCATCCCACACATTTCTTTATAATTGTTTCTTGGCCAAGGCCTGGAGAGGTCAAGTATGATCGATATCTCGGATTTCTTGTAATGGAAAACTACCTTGTCGTCTTAAATAGAGTGAATTCATACTTAGAAACGAAATCACCATCAGAAAAGCAAGTAGAAGGAGGCAGTAGGGGAGGGGGTGTGCAGACTTTTGGGATATGTATATTTCTTTTTCTTTTGCTTCCCCATTTAAAAATCAAACAAGAGAATTTTACTTTGGTTTTGTAAAAGTTGTTTCTTATGATAAAGGATTCAGCATAAACTCTCTCCTCTTGTGGAGAAATGGTGGCCTTCTGATTAGTGAGGTGGAGTCAGGGTCAAGAGATCTGCATTTGTAACCTGGCCAGGTCATGTGTTTTGTTTTTGTGCAAAATAATTTACTCTCACAGTACCCCTCTCCACCCAGGAGTATAAATGGGTACCAGAAATTAGTCGGGGGGGGGGGGGGTAACCATGGGGTGTACTGTTATCATGTCCAGGGAAGAGTTGTAATACCTAATCGCTTCATGTGAGGAATCCAGGATTATAAGCTCAGGGCCTGGATGGGCCACTCTTAAATACAGACTTTACCTAACTACCTACTACAGCCTCTGGTTTAATAATTTCAATTGCTGCTGTTACAAATTATATGAACTTGCAACATACAGATGATTATTTTTTCCCAATTTATCGCAGACAATTAGGCTGTCTTTTGTAAATCTTGAAATTTTCAAAAATCCAGACAGAGGCGGAGTTTCAAAAAAATTCTCAAAAATCCAGACAGAGGCGGAGTTTTCTATACTATGTCTGAGCACTTTGTGAGCTTCTCGCCATCTGGTGGGACGCGTAATTAAGCACACAGTGGTAAAGGGCCCTTCCGCAGTATCACTTGACATTCGCTCGGTAATGTAAAAAAAACAACAACAACAAAGCGAGTAATACATATATATCCAAATTCTTTCATCACAGGAAAAGTTGTAGGACCTGATAGCATCTTAGGAACGGACCATTAGATTTTTGATGCGGGGGGGGGGGGGGGGGGTTTTGGGGGGTTGGGCAATAACCCCGAAAAAATCGAGCACGGGCTTAATGGAAGAAAACAAATCGTGCAATTGGCAAAGGACCCCCCCCCCCCCACCCACCCCGCATCAAAAATCTAATGGTCCGTCAATAAGGTACTTTTTACATTATTCCAAAATGGGTTTCATTCCGGAATGAAATGAATTTCATGCCACGTTGACATGCAAGATAATTTAGATTATAAAAACAGGTAGTAAAAACAAGTATTTACGTCCCTTTTCTATGCTTCCCTCGCTCCTACAGAGGATTCATACAGATATGAGTGTCGTACCGCGTTTACATTATACAGGTACAAAAGGTCGTCCAGAATAAGTGTTTCTTTCTGGAATGAAAACCTCAGTTAACTCATTCAGAAATGACTCGTTTCGAATAATTTTACTCTGGTATCATGTGGCAACCGAGATAAACTCATTCTTGAACAAAACTCATTCCGATATTATGTAAAAGGCCCCTAGGAGTTTTTATTCCCAGAGCATCATGCTATGCTTTCCTGCCAGAACACTATAAATTTCAATAGCGTTGAAGCAACAACCCGCTTTGAACTGCTACGCTGCCACTGAAATAACGCTTAGTGACCACAAAAGTAACATATTGTAATATTGTCAATTCAACATAAATAAAAATCTTCATACAGGGTAAATATTCATTTGTGTTGGTATCAATTATTGCGTGACTAGCTTCTGATGTAGCTGGGATAGGGGAAAACACAACGTAAAACTTGGGCTCCCGGCAAGAAGTAATACCCAAGCGTAATATAATGACCGAAACAGCTTATTGGTCTTATAAAATCATAATAATAATAATAATAATAATAATAACGAATTTTTATACAGGATTGAAAAACCCATCAGTGTGTAACACTGTTGTCCTTGGGGTCCTGTCAAAAATAATAAATAAATAAATAAAATAAAAAAATAAAATAAAATTTAACAAGATATAATCATTGATCTTAAGGTCTAGAAAAGCATACAATAAAATGAAAAAAAATTAAAAATTAAATAAAAATGCTCTGAAAAGGATACCTATAACCACGTTTAGATAGAATTTAACTAAAATAATCTCGCAATTTGTTCTTAAATTTCAGTCTCGAATCTAACGACCTTAGTTCAGCAGGCAGGTTGTTGAAAGTCTTTGCTCCTTGGTAATAGAAGCTCTTTTTACCAAATTCTAAACGAACTTTGGGTAATTTCACTGATATACCGTTATTCCTAGTGGCCTTAGAGTGAACCAGCCTTTCGAAGTAGTTCTTAAAGGGTGTGCAAACATTATTCAGGAGACAGTCGAAAACAAACAGACAGCTTTTACGCTTGATCAAATTGTTCACGGATGGGGGATTAAAAGAACTATTGCCGATAACTTTAAAGCCTCGTCGTTCGATGTTCTTTATCATTTCCTTTCGGTAATCCGGAAAGCTAAGACCAAGTGTTCCGCAATAGGTAAAGATAGGTGCGATCATAGTGTTATAGATCGATTCTGCACACTTTTGGTCGATCAAAGGACGAATTGATCGCAAGAGATTGATTCTGGTTGCAGCTTTTTTATAGATTTTGATTTTTTATAGATTTTATAGATAAATAAACTAGGTAGAAGTGTTAAGTTAGATTTTTTTTTCAAATTGTAGCGATTTATGCCTCCATATGCCAATAAAGGGTGGCGACAAATAGTCACACCATGTATATTTCATAGTCGCTAGCAAATAAATTTTGCCGGACTTTGAGTTCGTCTCACGATAGAACAACACAATTACACAAGAAAATTTTTACAGTAACCTTATAACCATCCCTTTTTATTTTAAAAGCTAGAAGCTCAGTAGATTTTGTCTTATTGGTCATTGTTAAAACTGTGTTTGTTTTGATGCTACTTTTCGACATAGAAAAAGTATGTCGGACAAAAATATTCACCAAAAAATAAATATTTTTGTGCCAGCCTCAATAATGTCAGGGGATTAAGTTTAGATGATAAAACAAAGGATTGTGTCAACACAAATACCGGAGGTCAAGTAAATTCGTTACATGAGGTCACACAACTCGGGTAATATTCAGAGTGAAAATTTGCATATTTGAGCGGTCGAACGAAAAAAAGTCATTTCTCAAAAACTAAAATACATTTTCACAGAAAAACTGCACCACAATTATTAGGACATATTGGGATACAAAATATGAAAGTAGGAGAGAAAACGAATTTGGGCGACTTGCCGCTGTTTGTCTGATGCATGTTGACATTAGCTCTTAATTGGCTTCTGATTTTGTGTCTATGTATCCCTTCCATTCTCAGAAGCGAAAAAATATTTATTTTGCTACTGGGTAATATGTTGAGCTGATGTTTACAACCATTTTCAACCACCTTTTTTTCAGGCCAGGATGACTTAAAAAAACAACTTTTTAAGAAGCATCAATCTTCTTACAGTTGCTATGGCTACAGGAAGAAGTTCAATTAAAGTTCCATGTGAAAATGAAGACTTACCTGACAAAGAAAATGCACCAGATTTTGATGAGGACACTTTACGAGGTGAGCAAGGTTCAACTTCGGCTTCAGTTATTGTTAGAGCAATTTCTATTCGATTAGTTTCAAGAATGCAAGCAGATGTGGAAAAGGATTTATCCAGTGTATGACCGCTTTAAAGGATATTTGGCCAGTCATGACTCTCTTCTATGATTACAATATGCTGTTCATTGAGAAGATCTATGACACAGAAACCTTTGTTATTTTCTTTTCTAACAGTTCAAAGCAATAACACAAAGTTATAATAAGTTAAGACTTTATTTGATCATCATATAACATCCATTGTAAGTTTGCATCATAGGTACCATCATCATCATCATCATCATCTTTCTATTTCAATGAAACATAAGGAGGAGGGGAGGGGGTTTAACCCTGCCTGACTGGCGTTAGGGAATTTGAATAAAAACTGTCACATCTAATTTCCAGTAGAGTACAAGTGTTAATTATCATTGAATATGGAGGTGTTTAAGGCAGATAGTGCACTTTCACTAACAAATGCCTCAGAAGAAATAAGGCTTCAAGGTCTAGGTTTTAAAGCTTGGTCAATTAGTTTTTAAAGCTTGATCAACTAGTGGAAAGTACTAGTGGAAAGTGAAATTGCTAATTATTTCGCCTTTTACATAAGATTGTGTGGGGCATTTTAACATTTTATTAATTTTGCTCAGGGCATATTTTAGGAAACCTATCTCCAAAATCTCTCATCTCCAGGGGTTTGCCTCAAGTTGAGTGATGCTTAATTCTCATCATTATTCTTACCCATGTTGTCACCTACATTGTTAGCATCATCAGAACTATTGAAAATCTGCAGATTTGAAATCTCCAGATCTTGGCAGCTCTGACTATACACGAATAAATATTAACTACGACCACAGACTTTGACACCCATTTTTTAATTTTTTTTCGAATTATTTTATTTTTTCTTTGCAGCCACAGCTGATGTTTATAGGAATGAGGGTAATGAGGCCTTCAAGAAAGGAGATATCATCAATGCTATTCATTTTTACACCAAAGGAATTAAAATCAACTGCAATGACAAAGAACTGAAGGCCAAACTGCACAACAACAGGGCAATTGCACATTCTAAACTTGGTAAGATGATGAGAGCTTTAATATGCATTTTTTTCTTCTATTTTGAAGCTATTAAGTTGTCAGAAGTAGTTTTCTGAAAAAGGTGATGATTTTGAATGCATGCCCGAAAAAATTTACATCTTATCTTGGCCTCTCAAATATACAAAGAAGTAACCTCTTACCACAGATATCAACGAGCATCACAAGTTTTTCCCAAAATTATAGTAATGGTAGTTGATTTGCAACGTGTATGGTTAATCAAAGATATTTATTTCAATAACAGGAAATCACCAGGATTCACTAAGGGATGCAGAAGCAGCCATTGAGTTAAATCCAACTTTCCTTAAGGCAATTGTGAGAGGTTAGATATGTTAGCTGTGCTATAAAATAATAATAGTAATAAAAAAAGAACTCAACACTCTAAACTTAAATGAGGTTAAATGGAGTTCAATCTTGTCTCAATTGACTTTAATTAAGAGGTCGAAACCACCCTGATGTACATTTGAATCCAGTTCTTGACTGCTACGCCATTACTTCCATTAATCATGATGAGAATATTATTTTGAACGGGATGAAGAACTCAATGCGGAATGCAAAGCAAAATTTCAGCATGAATATTTTAGTTCCTTAAGTTCAATGAGTCACAGGTGTCAGATATGTTAAGAGCGTGTCCACGAGAGCACCGGGCAGTCGTGCTACATGCCATCTCACCGATTTCAATGAAACTTTGCCAGTTTAAAGGGTCTTCCCCAAGACTCAAAAAGACAAACTGGTTTCTGTTTTGTTTTTTTTCTGGGGGGAGATAGACAACCCCCCCTTTTTTTTCTTAGTTTTCACCAAGAAAATCGCTTCATATAGGTAAAATGTATGAAGGTCTTACTACGATGGTATTTCACCAATTACTTTGAGGATTTGCACACACATTTTTACATCCTTAGTTAATGTCTGCTGCAAGCATCAGTCAGTTTGATTGACGGCTTGTCAATCAACAGAGGCAAATATACGACTGTGTTTTTAGACTTTTCGATTGATCTAAATATTTTACAACTTTGAGGTCAAATATCTCCCGTTGCCAGAAAGCTACAACACTTATCTTAATTACCCTTTATAACCCATCATTTCATCTCTGAAAATCATCAAAAAAATCTGTGGGTACTACCGTATTTTTGTCTTGGATGCCTTTTAAAATCTGCGACTGTGACAAGTTTCTCTCAACTACACCTGTCACGCACTTCTTGCTCTCGGCGGAGTAATAAACCTACATTTTTTAGCTCTTTATACAAGATGGTTGTTAAAGAAAGGTAAAAAATGTGAAAAACGTTCGAGATTTTTTGTAGGAATGGAAAATTTCACATTTAGAGAGATGCATGTAGACGAAAAATCAATGGCAAAATCGTAGCGTTTCTTTCTTCAGTCGTTTATCACTTTGAAGATTTGCTAAAATCAGCAGATATGGCTTTTGTAGGGCACAAAACATTCATTAGTCTATAATTTGATTGTTTAGCATCATCATTGCTCATTTTAGGAGATTTTAAAGTCACATGCTGCGTGTTGGTTGATATTACTACATGTTCCAGTGTACTACAACTTCGGCTTTTACAGACGAGAAATTCTGCGCTCTCGCTTGAGAGCAAATATCAATAGTTCTATCGGACTAAAAACTGTGCTTCTATCCCGAAAATAAAATTCAAATAGAGTTGTCGTTGTCACTTACCGCCATCGAACATTTCCATGCAGAACTCCGCTAAGCTAACATCTGTTGTGTGACCCGAAGACTCTCAGTAGGAATTATTCAAGCGCGTTGTTCATGCTGTCTGCTAAATAACAATTTCAGAGTAATCTGCAGATCTCTATGATTATTTGCCTGCTTCGATTGTAAAATATCTGCATATTTTTTTCAAGCATTCTATTACTACATATAAATCCACATCTCTCTAGATAGAGTGTTGCCGGGTTTAATTGCGTGACTTGTAAAATTTTAAAATAAGAATGAGCCAGCATTAATTTGACGAGTAGGCTTCCTGCAAATCTCCCTTGATGAAATCCCAAGACATAGCCAGTTGTTTTCGTGAGCAAAGACAATAAATGTGAAAGAAAAGTGAGATGCAAATGTCTTTTTTTTTTAAGCTTAATAGCAGCTGTACCCTCTCCTGCAGTCTTCGTTTAAACTTTGCAAGGTTCCTCCTTATCTTCTGCCTTGTTCGGTCAGTTTCGAATTCTGAAGCTAGATCATTGGCATCGGCCTCTCCGTCCTCATTCATATTTACAGAGGGGGACCTCATCAATAAAGCAATTTTTGTTACGGCAGATAACCGGCTGAAGTATCGAGCGATTTGCTGCTGTATCAACCGGTCAGTCTTAGACAACATTTCTGACTGGTGTCGTCTCTTAAACTCTCTCGATATTTGGGAAATCACATTAGAGGCGGTTGCCTTACTAGTTTCCTCCCTTGTCCAGCACACGTCTAGGAGATAATTCTCTGCTTTCTGAGAAAAGGTGGCTGTTTTTTGTGTTTTCCAAAGAGCCCATCCAAAGTCCACTTGGCTAGTTAAGGATTGTTCGTCAGAATTTTTACTTGAGGTCCGACCTTGAACGTAGCCATCCGCTATAGAATGGCAAGCCGGTCTTAGTCCATTTCCTCTTGATCTTATCCAAGGCAAACTTTTTTTGTCGGCTTCACTGTGTTTGTCTTTGTCAAGGTACATTTGGATGGCAGCCAATGACTGAAATGTCCTGATACATCCTTCTTTTAGCAAGAATATCTCGCTTTCTTGTTCCTTCTATGACGGATTGGGTATAGTTCTCGCGATGACCCACGTTCAGAAATCTGTGCACGTTGCTGATAACCACCCGCTTCTACGATTAGTTTGCTGAAGGCTTCTAATGTGATGAGCCTAGTGAGACCCTGAGGTGCTTCAAACCGTGCCAGTTGGTCTGCGCTATAAACTTGTCGCAGTTCTTAAGTCAGAGGGAGGATCGCCCACCTCTATCTATGTGAGCTCCTCTACAGTACCTGCGTATCCCTAGCAATTATATGATATAAAGTTCATCTCAGTCACAAATAACCAGTTAGGAAAACTGATGCTCAGATAAGCGCTCTTCTTGCCCTTCTTCCTTATTCATTGCCGACTCTAAGATAGCAGCTACAGTAAGCGTTCTATTTAGGTTTACAGTCACCTTGCCGCTACCAGGAAGACTCGCTACCAGCTTTGATTTCTTCTGCCATCAGTAGATTCATCTCTCTCTCACTTTATGTCTCCGATTTTTATGAGGAGGATACTGGCATTTACGAACCCGAAGGTCTGAATCTCACACCAAGTGGTGCACGATATTTGAGGTACATCGTGAAATCTCGGCCTTCGTAATCTCCAAATAAGCCAATACGCGCTAGAATAAGCTCCATCTCGGACGAAACGCATGTTTGGGATACACCGATGTCTCTCAAATGTTTTTTTTAAGCTGTATACCCACGAATTTAGAGGTATGAGCTGTTGCCGTCCCTGTCCAGCGCGAGAAAAATAACATTTGGTTCTACAGTTAGTTGCAAAGGAACAAGACAACTGCACCATCTTGACTTTATCAATTCGAGTGTTAGATTGAATTGAGGGCTTTTTAGACACTCGATTTCTTATATGACATCACTATGAAGACGTAATACAACTGATACACCTACACTACATAGGATTAAAATGTCTGTTGCGCTGTTGCGAGAAGGAGGAAAATATTACTGGAAGTGTAAACTCTTTTTAAAAAGAGTTTCAGAGACGTTTCAGAGATGTCTAGTTTTGATCGGCTGTCACAAAAGATGACCCCCACTTAAATTTACTAGGAAAAATGAACTTACCAACTCCTTGTTGAAAAAATTGGAATTCATTTGACCGATACGCCGGTTGTTTCAATTTTGCTTTTTCCTCGGGCTGCTATAAAACAGTTCATAAATTGACTAATGAATAAAAAAATAAAATATTTTGAAATACCGTTCGGAATTTGCCTTTTTTTTCTGCGTGCAAATCAAGGGTAGACAAAGTTTTTAAAACATTTGACTAGAATTTCATGGAGTTCACCTCGATAATTTTCGTCGGCCAGAGTCAAGACGCGCCAAGGTAAGGGACATCGCCCTCCAGTAAAATAATTTTCCAAAGAATAAACGTGGCAAGCGTGAGAAAACGCACATTTTTTTTATCATTGTGATCAAAGCCCAATAATGTACCTAAATTGGTACTTACGGTATCAAACCATCGATTATGACAGGGTGAACTTAATTTTTCTGTCGAGGTCGACGTGACTTCACATTAAAAGCGTTTTTGACGGAACAAACTAGTGAGCATCACTGCACGAACTGAGAAAGTAAAAACTTGTATTTATCTCCCACGCGTTTCGTCTGACAATAGTAGACTTCATCAAGGATTTTTTCAAGTAGGGTAAATAAGCTTGCTCATATACAAATAGTAAATAAGTTGTCTCTTTGCTATTGAAGCCAATGGATAGAATTCGCCAGGTGCGCCTACGGTGTTATACATGCGTGACATTTTCCGGACGTTACATGTACGAGTACGTGATACGTTTGAGGGTCACAGATTTAGGGTAAATATTTCACCCTCAACATCACGCAATGTCTCTAGTTTATAGAGGTCTTAGAACGTTTCATTATATGGAGTTGCCTTCCGCGGGTAGAAGGCTACAAGCGAATTTCTCAGGCGTAATTGCCTTTGATTTCTTAATTGATGTTGTCGCAAACCTGGTTTTTGGGAGTCACGAGACAAAAAAAACTTATGAGGACCTAGTTTCATGTTCTAATGGAAATAAATAGCAAATAAAAACACATTTTCTTGAGAAATAAAGTCACAAATGACGGGGGTTCTCTGAAACAAGTAGTGATAGAAAAGGATTTCAGTTCTGGTCAATATTGACTTTTCACGGCCTACTTCCAAATCTGAGGGAACGCACTGAGGGAATAAAAAAACATAAATGTGTGATAATGCAAGCAAGAGAATGAAAATCCAAATGAAGAAAAAGGAGAAAACATAGGAACCCGTTTTGCAGCGTGCAGATATCTTTCGAGCCCGACCCACACACCTAAGCCCGACACCACCCAGAGAAACTCGAAAGAGTCCTGTATATGAACTAGCTCGCACGTGCACGCAGGAAAGGCCATGACAATCAGCGAAAACAATAGCAAATGCAAATAATATTTGCAGTCAAAAAACAGAAAAATAAGATAACAGAAGGATTAAGAACTTTCTAGAAGTATCTTCTTGAAAAAAAAAGATGAACAATTTTTACTTCTCATGAAAAGTCACGCAGTAACCCTACAAATACTATTTCTATACGTGGAATTTCTTGATGGTGGAAAGTGGAAAAAACATTTTCCAGTCTTATTTTCTGGAAACATGGCGTAATTAATGAATTTATGGGGCTATTGATATTTCCTATCAAATAAGGGGGGCAGAGTTTCCCGTCATGCGCGGTATGGAAAAGCCGAAGTTGTTACACTCGGGAACTTGTACGTCAACAAGCAGGCGACATGTGACTTTAAAATCTCCTCTCCTGTTACAGTTTCCTTATTGTAAACTGTGCGATAATAATAATAGACGATCAAAGTATAGGCTAATGTTTTGTTCTGTACAAGAGCCCTATGTCCTGATTTTAGCAAATGTCACAATCGCAGATTTTAAAAGGTATCCAAGACAAAAATACGGTGGTGCCCAAAGATTCTTTGGATAATTTTCAGAGATGAAATGATGGGTTATAAAGGGTAATTAAGATTAGTCTTGTAGCTCTCTGGCAACGGAAGATATTTGACCTCAAAGTTGTAAAATATTTAGATGAATCGAAAAGTCTAAAAACACAGTCGTATATTTGCCTCCGTTGATTGACAAGCTGTCAATCAAACTGACTGATGCTCGCGGCGGCCATTAACTAAGGATGTAAAAATATGTGTGCAAATCCTCAAAGTAATCAGTTAAATACCATCGCAGTGAGAGCTTCATATATTTTACCTATTTGAAGCGATTTCATTAGTGAAAACCAAGAAAAACCGGGGGTGGTCTATCTCCCCACGGAAAAAACCAAAACAGAAACCAGTCTGTTTTTTTATTTAATTTTGGGGTAGAGCCTTTAAATTGACAAGGTTTCATTGAAATCGGTGAGATGGCATGTAGCACGACCGCCCAGTGCTCTCGTGGACACGCTCTTAAGTCACTATCTAGCTGTTTTAGAAAGAAGGATCAGGACTTACCTAACTCTTAGTGTTTTTGTGGGAGTTGTTGATCCCAATTTAATTGTTCTTAGAAGTTTCAGTTGTCTGTAAAGCTAAATAAATCTAACTGAAACCTAATAGGGCCTGTTTATTCTTTTCCGTTTAGTTTCTTTGTTTCGTTTTGTTTTGTCTTTTTTTTTTCTTCTGGTCTGTAATGATTTCAATGGTTTCAGGTTCTTTTCTCAAAATTAAGCTACAGTAGTAGTATGCTTCTTTGTGTTGTTGCCTACAGGAGCCGCTGCTTGTGTTGAATTGAAGAGATTTGAAGAAGCAATCAGTTGGTGTGATAAGGGACTAGTTGTATCCTTTGAAGGAATCGTTCATTTTTAACCGTGGGTATAAAAAAAAAGTTTCCACAATTTGATGTTTCAAGGGAGAAAATACAAAGAAGGGTATTAATTATGATGGGAACTTGTCAGCTCATATACTTTAAGTGTGTGTGATTAAAAATATAGGAGAAGTTATTACCTCATGACTTATTAATGAAATTACTCCTTTTAGCCAATTTGACTTAGTTCTACTATCCGTGCCAATAACTGTTACATTAGTTTAAATAACCCTTTAATTTCCAGACCAAATTTGTCTAGAAACGATAATAACAAAGTAGTTTGCATTTAAAAAGCAGCAATGTTTTTAACATAACAAGGTCACCCTTTATCATCCCTCTTGTTCAGAGGCTTGGGAACCAAGCACGCAAATGTTAAAATGGACTATTACATATCAATATGATCAGAAACATAATCTTTTTTGTTTTTTCCACATTTTTAACCCTTAACATAAAAAAGATTGACAAATACAATATGATATTGTTGTCATTAAGACTTCAGTCTGTCAGTGAAGTGGGAAATAAGTCCATGGAGGAAAAAGATCCTATTAGCCATGACCACGGTAGTGCAAGTTCAGGTGATGTCAAGAAAGTCATAGATCTCTATAATTGGGGAGAAGAAGCCATAGAGTACCTCAACCTATATCTTAAAAAAGCTAAAGAAGTAGGAGACAAGCATGGGGAGGGTGACGCTAATGGCAGTCTTGGCAATGCTTATCACCGTCTGGGTGAATTCAAAAAAGCCATAGAGTACTACAACCTACATCTTAAAATCGCTAAAGAAGTAGGAGACAAGCATGGGGAGGGTAACGCTTATGGCAATCTTAGCAATGCTTATATTAGTGTGGGTGATTTCAAAAAAGCCATAGAGTACTACAACCTACATCTTAAAATAGCTAAAGAAGTAGGAGACAAGCATGGGGAGGGTGGTGCTTATGGCAATCTTGGCAATGCTTATCACCGTCTGGGTGATTTCAAAAAAGCCATAGAGTACCACAACCTACATCTTAAAATAGCTAAAGAAGTAGGAGACAAGCATGGGGAGGGTAACGCCTATGGCAATCTTGGCAATGCTTATATTAGTCTGGGTGATTTCAAAAAAGCCATAGAGTACTGCAACCTAGATCTTAAAATAGCTAAAGAAGTAGGAGACAAGCATGGGGAGGGTGGTGCTTATGGCAATCTTGGCAATGCTTATCACTGTCTGGGTGATTTCAAAAAAGCCATAGAGTACCACAACCTACATCTTAAAATAGCTAAAGAAGTAGGAGACAAGCATGGGGAGGGTAACGCTTATGGCAATCTTGGCAATGCTTATCAGAGTCTGGGTGATTTCAAAAAAGCCATAGAGTACCACAACCTAGATCTTAAAATAGCTAAAGAAGTAGGAGACAAGCATGGGGAGGGTGGTGCTTATGGCAATCTTGGCAATGCTTATCACCGTCTGGGTGATTTCAAAAAAGCCATAGAGTACCACAACCTAGATCTTAAAATAGCTAAAGAAGTAGGAGACAAGCATGGGGAGGGTGGAGCTTATGGCAATCTTGGCAATGCTTATCACCGTCTGGGTGATTTCAAAAAAGCCATAGAGTACTACAACCTACATCTTAAAATAGCTAAAGAAGTAGGAGACAAGCATGGGGAGGGTAAAACTTCTGGCAATCTTGGCAATGCTTATATTAGTCTGGGTGATTTCAAAAAAGCCATAGAGTACTACAACCTACATCTTAAAATAGCTAAAGAAGTAGGAGACAAGCATGGGGAGGGTAACGCTTATGGCAATCTTGGCAATGCTTATCACCGTCTGGGTGATTTCAAAAAAGCCATAGACTACTACAACCTACATCTTAAAATAGCTGAAGAAGTAGGAAACAAGCATGGGGAGGGTAACGCTTATGGCAATCTTGGCAATGCTTATATTAGTGTGGGTGATTTCAAAAAAGCCATAGAGTACTACAACCTACATCTTAAAATAGCTAAAGAAGTAGGAGACAAGCATGGGGAGGGTAACGCTTATGGCAATCTTGGCAATGCTTATCAGAGTCTGGGTGATTTCAAAAAAGCCATAGAGTACCACAACCTACATCTTAAAATAGCTAAAGAAGTAGGAGACAAGCATGGGGAGGGTGGTGCTTATGGCAATCTTGGCAATGCTTATCACCGTCTGGGTGATTTCAAAAAAGCCATAGAGTACCACAACCTAGATCTTAAAATAGCTAAAGAAGTAGGAGACAAGCATGGGGAGGGTAAAACTTATGGCAATCTTGGCAATGCTTATATTAGTGTGGGTGATTTCAAAAAAGCCATAGAGTACCACAACCTAGCTCTTAAAATAGCTAAAGAAGTAGGAGACAAATCCTTTGAGGCAATGGCCTACTCTTCACTAGGATGCGTTTTTGAGTTGCAAGGTGGACTGCCAAAAGCCGTTGAGTATTATCAAGCTAGCATAAACGTATTCGATTCCTTGAGAGTACTTCTAAAATCTAAAGATGAGTGGAAAGTTAATTTTCGAAATCAGCATCAAATGGCGTATACGGGTTTGTGGAGAGTTCTCGTAGAACAAGGTAATGTAGATGAAGCCTTATTTGTTGCTGAGAAAGGGCGAGCTCAAGCTCTGACCGACCTCATGGAATCCAGTTTTTATGGTGGAACAAGTCACCACAAGGGAGAAGATGAAGATTTCACAGTTTTAAAAAACGTTCCATCAAACACCGTCTTTCAGGCAGTGGACAAAGCTAACGTCAATCTTTGGGTTGTTTCCGAAGGAAAACAAGTTCGGTTAAGACAAAGTAAACTCAAAGGTTTTGTTTCAGAGAATAGTGGAGTTAGCCAGTCCTTTGAGTCGTTCATGCTCGGTGTCTATACACAACTTGGTGTTCGTTCTAATGTGAGATGCGAGAATCGATCTTTGGATGCTCTGAGGGGGAGCCGTTCAAAAGTGGACGAGGAAACTAAAGAAGACAGCCCTCGACCTCCCATCCAACAAAAAGAATGCTTGAGCACTTTGTATGATACCGTCATGAAGCCAGTGGCTGACCTGGTTCAAGGGGATGAGCTAGTCATTATTCCCGATGGACCCCTGTGGCTTGCTCCTTACGCTGCATTGAAGAATGGTAATTCTAATTACCTGTGTGAATCGTTCACAATCCGACTCGCTCCATCGTTAACAAGTCTTAGACTCATCGCCGATTGCCCAGATGATTATCACAAAAGCAGTGGCGCGTTGCTTGTAGGAGATCCGTGGGTAGCCGAGGTTACTAACAGCGAGGGAGAGAAAGTCCTCGAGCAGCTTCCGTGTGCTAAAGAAGAAGTAGAAATGATCGGAAAAATTCTGAATATCACGCCAATCACTGGCAGTCAGGCCACGAAACGTGAGGTGTTGAAAAGACTCAGTTCCGTTTCCTTAGTTCACTTTGCGGCACACGGATGTATGGAAACTGGCGAAATTGCTCTTACACCTAACCCAGACCGAATATCCACTGTGCCAACGGAGGAGGATTACATTTTAACAACTGGAGATGTGCTGAATGCTCAACTTCGGGCCAAACTTGTTGTGCTTAGTTGCTGCCACAGCGGCCAGGGCGAAATCAAGGCTGAAGGTGTGGTTGGCATTGCGCGCGCTTTTATGGGGGCTGGTGCTCGGTCTGTTGTGGTGTCCCTGTGGGCGATTGAAGACAAGGCTACTCTTGAGTTCATGAAATACTTTTATCAACAACTTTCAGGAGGTAAACGAGCAAGCGAGTCACTGAACCTGGCCATGAAAAGCCTCAGAGAATCAGACAAGTTCTGCGACATCAAACACTGGGCGCCCTTTTTGCTGATTGGAGATGACGTCACTCTTGACTTCATGGCAAAGGAAAGAGAAAATTTGAATATGAAATCACATAAATGAAAACTTTTTATTTCATCTCAAAATGAATGACGCAGGAACTTGGAAGGTTTAAATGCTTCTCTATTTTGGAGTTTTTTGGCTATTTTTCATGACTTTTCACTTTTTTGTTAAATGGAACTTGAGATGTGTGACTTTACTTTGATGAAGAAATAAAACAGACTATTTCAGTATATTTTGTTCAATGGAATTGCTATTTTTTTACCTTTACAAATTTAGATACTTGCGAAGAGAACAAGATACAACAAGGCTTTTGTTGTTAATGCCTGAAGTTGTTGAAGGCGACTACGAGGTTTTCGTTTCGCCAAAAGGACACTCAGATCTATTCGTTTATTGCAATCAGTTGTATGGGAAATAATTTGAAGGTTTTTTTCTTGTACACAACCAGGAGCTTGTCCACAGGGTTTTAATTACGTTGATACTCTAAGCTTTTGATAAGCAAAGAAACAGTTCGTCATTTGCAAAAGGTGGCGAAATTTTAATTTCAAAAATGTGATTTGCAAAATTCGCAGCCATATGTGAATTAATCTTAATGGTTTTTCTACGTCATAAATTACTTTGTTGCAATTTGCAATTATCTTTACAAAAAAATTGATTATCATTTTCAACTTTTTTTCAATTCATTTTAATGCAATCTAATTCCATCAGTGCCAAGATTGCCATTCTAAGCTTAATTTGAAGAAGTAATCATCAGAGATGATGTTGTTGAATTTACTGACCATATGTTAGAGACATTAGACCTACTCTCAGGGGTGTGGCCAGCGTCTAGTCCCGTGGGCCCGGCCGACAGTTGTTTTCCGCCCACTTGACTTTTCTAATATGACTCTTACAAATGTTGAAACAAAAATTGAAATTTCCCAGGAAAAAGGCCTACAACAAGTCAAAGAGCTGACTACAACGGCCTGCTTTCAATCAAACGAGTTTGATGAATTTTAGTCCGTTTTATCAAACACTCATCTGTTTGTTTTAAAAAACCACGACAGACAAATTGTCCATGTAATCTAAACAAGGAAATAGCGAAGCAGAGTTTACTTTAACTGAAGTTTCCATAGCTGTGACTTTTAATGTATGTGACATGGAATTTGTTGTTTCTAGTAGAAAAATGTTTACGCTAATAAATTAGGGAAACAGTTGAAGTAAGCCATGTAGTCCTCAATGGGAATTATTCTGGTGAAAATGTTTATGAATAAATGTAAATGTAGTCCGCAATAAAAAAGTTGACGGCGCCAGGATAAAACTTGCATTTTTTTGAAAATTTCCAGTTCAAATTTTTTTCATGGCTTTAAATTTACCTTAGTATAATTTGAAGATGTCGGATGATATCTTTCTTAGATTTAAGAATTTATACTTAGGTATTCCGAGCACGCTTTGTGATTAGAACCCGTTATGTGGTCAAAAGTTTAAGGTATAATGTATCACGGCTGTTTTAAAAGAAATTTTTGTAAAATCAATCTTAATTTTTGGCAGGTTTTCATAACTACCATTGGTATATGCTGGTATAAAATGTAATAGTTAACCTCGCACACGGTTGAATATGATGTAACGTAGGATTTTAACAACAAGCTGGGACAGTTTTAACTAAATATGCTTTTTATAATGTCAGTGTATTTCGTGTGAGTTGTTTTGATGCTATTTGTATTTAAAGTTGAAGCTATTTGTCCATTTACCTTAGTTTTTATTCATTAACTCATTAACTCCCAAGTTCTGAAGAAAAATTCTCCCAACTGATAAGAAAGTGTTTCTTTGTTGCTTCATTCTGAAAATTCGATGAAACATAACGTTTCTAGTGAAAAATAATCCGCTAGTTTAGATTTTCTCTAATTCTTATTGACACCATGTTTGTCGGTGCATTAATTTTGTGAGGAGAATTTAAGTTATGATCAGTCTTGGGAATAAATGGGTTCATTTTAGTGTCTCCGTTTAGCGCGTACTTTACTTAATGCCTTGAACAATTTATTGCAGTTTGTATTGTACTTTTTTTTACTTTTTTGTGTAAGAGAAATAGAGAGTGTATAAAATACAAAACTGCGTTGATTTTCATTGTCTGTCTCCATATTCTAGGGATTCACGTGAGATGTAGAGAGAACAGATCCTATGGGGACTTCAATGCTTATTTTGACCCGTCAAGTTGATAATCTTTGCAGCTGACAGTGTCCTGACATTCCATGTTTCAAGCCCTCACCCACTAAACAAACGCTCGCCACCTCTTCGATTGTGTCTCTTTCACTGTCTAACGTTCTCCATATTGTCACACGATTTTGAATGCCGACGGACGTGTTCATACTGTTACCTGTGTGCGCCCTTTTTACCTTTATCCTCACACAAGTTTTTACACCTTTTCACATTTGCGCATCTCTTTTTTCTCCTTCCTTTGGTTCCTTCCCTTTTTTTCATCGTACTTTTCCTTTATTCCCATTTTTACACGCACTTCTTTCATCGCGCTCAACTTTATTCTTCTACGCGCTTCATTAGACGCGACTATCTCCTTGTCTGTTTCAGTTTTCATTCGTCTCAATCCTCGCGCAACGTCAGGTCTCTTACAACTCATATACCTCCTTACTCCCCCAGAGTAGTTGTTATTATGCTTATTTTGTTCACTTTAGGATAGTGTCCTCTTAGCATCATTTCTGGTAAAACCTCAGTTTTCCTTTCGACTCATTCCCAGTCCACAGGGTCTCTCAATTTTAAATCTCACTTGCCAGTGTTTACTCTCCTTCGTTCTCTCATCACAGTAGCAGCTATAAAACGAAAGAGCTCCCTCCAAGTCTTTGCGACATAATCGATGCATTTTGTTGGAAACGAGTCCTTCAATGTCCAAATTAAGGCTTCTTCTATCATCTGATTGGGAATGGATCAAACTCTCGCCCAGGGTCCACCTACATCGCGAGTCCAAGATGGCAGCAGGCCAATCCACAGACTTCTCCGGGTCGATAGCCGCCATCTTGGATGTAGACGCAGAGAGGACCTTGAAAAAGAGTTTTGACTAAACAATAATTAAGAAAAGTTAAGTTATTGTAATGCTTCCTAAGAGGTAGTCGATAACAGCCCGAGAGATTTATTATGAGTAAACACGTTCCGTCGGTTATTCGACTCCATGTCTCCTTACGTTGTAGAATAAACTCCTCGAATACACACGTCTATATGCCCCTCTCCCCCTCCCTTAAATAGCAATATACATCCCTCTACTACAACTTTTATCATAATACAGCACAATACAACATTATACCCCTGAGTAGCACTGTAAATCCGTCAAATGCAGTAACTGTGCAGCGCATCACAACAATATGAACCCCTGAATAGAACTGTGCTTCCCTCTACTGAATTTTACATCACCATACAGCGCTCTGTATACTATTGCTCCAATTTGGCGCGAAAATAATTTAGGATATTTGTCCGCAGACATTATCTATTCCAAGATGCCAAAACTGTGAGCTTCGAGGGACAGACAATGTCCAAGGACAAATATCCGAACATATTTTCGTGCAAAATAGAGGCTATTGTGATTTTTATCCTTCAACTATTTTGCAACGCTCGTGAAAAAATCTTTATGAACAGCTCACTGAATTGAATTAAAGTTTAAACAAAGGCTTATCGAGGTGGACGTCAGGTTTACAAATTGGGGAATATCGCTTGCGTGATATTCTCGGATATCACCCAGTATTAGCTGTGGGATATTTAGTTACTAGCTGCGTTTACACCAATTGCTCGCGGGCAAAAATATTTGATGGATCATAAAAAGCAACATGCACCCCTAGATAGCACTTTACTTCTCTCTTCCGCAATTTACATCACAATACAGCGCTATGAAAACCTTTGCGTCGTTTAAAGAAAATACAGCATTTTCCAGCGCAGTCATGACTCGTCTGACGTGAAGATACAGAGATGGCGAGTTGATTGAGGCTTTAAGTTTCAAACTCTTAAAGGCGAGATATGTTTTTGAAACAAAATCATTGACGAACATCACTATTAATTCTGATTAATGTAAATTCGATTTACGTTTACTTTAGATAATAAATTTTACTCCCATTTTGCCAATCATACAAAGAAATCAATACACTGAACAATACCTTTAACAAGACACAGCTACACAGTTGTAAATCTCCATCCTCATCCTCAGTAGAACTATGCTATCACAAAGGTGGAATAATCGCGGAAGAATAACCGCGCTTAAGACCTTCCTATATACCAAGGAATTCGTGCTACTGGATTCGACATGTGCCAGTAACCTACTTTGACATTTAACGTGACGTTCAGCTAAGATCAGCAAACTGTTTCTTTTTTTCTTCATTTTAAACGATTCCAATCCTAATAGTGGTATCATATTTGCATAAGAAAGCTAATGTCAAGTTGAGACTTTGCATTAATTTTTTTTGATGAAATGAAACACAACAAACCAGAGATACCACGTACTTAAAACACTAACCGTTTAAACACTTTCTTCCACATGACGCTCTTAACGGGCTCAACGAGCCGCCAAAATTCTCTTAAAATCCGTTTTCGTTCGTGTGATAGCTTGACTTCTATTTTGATTTGACAGTTCAGTTCGACAGTTTGACTGTTAAACCTTAAATGAAGATTTGTAGACACCAGATAAATAGATTTATGAATTTGCTTAACGGCGAATGAACGCATTGAAATCAAAATTGATTTTCTTTAAGCTCAGCTCACTGAACTACAAGTCTGCTGTCAGATGATTAACGTGGACGCTATTTTAGTCCCTTAAATTTCTCATTTCTCAATGCGTCAGCAACTGAAATTATATTCATGAAACAGGGACGCATTTTGTGACACAAATCTTGGCAATGACTGGTGTAAGCCGCAAAGGTGCAACGGACGATTTCTGGTCATTCTGATTTTTCGGTCCTTGCTAACGTTGTACTTGTGGTCATAAGCATGATCGTAAGCAGACCCTTGCAAACGTTTCACCAAAAATACAGAGACCCGAAGATTTTCGCTTAAACAAACAACATTGGAGTAATATCAAGGTAAGAAAAAAAAAATTTTTTATTTTAATGAAGCCTTTTGAATTGTCTGAAACACACTTGTAAGTGCAATGACAGCTGAATGTTCCTAATAAAGACGAAATAACCTTGGCTTTGCTCTCTAAAATAATGACTAAATATTTAGAAAGCAATTATTGTATGATGTGGGTGATCAGTTCTGTAATGTTTACCCTGAAACGGCATTTAAAAAATTGAAAACCATTTCTAGCTTCCGCACAGAACTCACGTTATGCTTCTTCTGTTGTTTCGCTGCTCGTCTGTCTTCGTCCTTTAAAATGATAAGTTTGTTTGGGACATTAGGATTAGTGTTTTTTTAGCAAAATAACTGGCCCAGCTGTGACTGCTCTATTTACCGGACCAGGTAGGAGTTCGCATCAGTTGATCTTTTTTTTTTTTTTTTCCCAGTTTAACACAGAGAACTCTTACACAATAACCTTTAGCACCTTTTCTCTCTCAAAGTTCAGAGTCCTCTTACTTCATAACTTTTTCATTCAGTGCGATGGTGTTGTAGTCTTCACGGCTTACTGTTATGAAAAATTCCTAAACTACACAGCATTGAATCGTTGTTGTTAAGTACTTCTTATAACTGTGTGCTGAATATAATATCCGCCTGTCAAAACAACATTTCCATTTACTATGAAGCAAAACTAACGACGTACATCTAAAAAGTTATGCTTTGATTCTTTTTTATCCCTTAGTATTGATCAAAGGGAAAAAAGTTTTTAAGGAGAGTTCGGTGTATTGTATTTCAACAATGAAGTGATTGAACGAATAATTATGGAAGATTTTATGATGACCACCCGTGTGGACAGCATACATCACTCCTGCACCGCTCAAGCTATTATCTGTCTCTTCTAGGCGAAGACAGGCAAAACAAAAGATCCATCAAACTGACCACACGGAGAGAAAAAAGTCTTCCTTTTTTTTTTACAATTCCTGCTTCTTGTTCTTACGCCTTACCCCTTATGTAGATCAGTTTTTGAACGAAATATTTTTAAAATTATCTTAGTTAAAGGTACTAAATTTGTAAAATTTATTAACTTGTTTTAATTGTCAATGTTGGAACAGTGCGGCACATGAAAGAAGCAGTGTGTATTTTGAATCACAAAGCCATAATTTCTTCATACTATACACTTCCGGTTTTCCGTGTCATGTACTTCAAGCTTGCAAAGAATCTTTGGCTTGGGTTTTTTCCATGACAAAATAACTCTAAAAATTAGGCAACAACACTGTCGGCAAGTTTACAGTTCAGATCATTTTCTCGGCGAGACTTGCGTTCGATAATGTTCCTGTTGAGTTCATTTAGACGTTATTAATCTTACTGAGTTCCTTTGAAACATTCCCATAACGGACTGAGGTGGCAAGGTCGTAAGAAGGTTGCTGACATCGCTTCCGTTTCCCCAACAGAGTGAGAGGTGTCACAGGTTTGTGTGACTTTTTTGTGTACTGACTAAATATTCTTATTTTGAGCTTCTTAGTTGTTGTTTCACTTATGCTAATTCTCTTTGATTTCTGGCCATGAAGGCGCTGAATTACAACTGCCGAGGATTTCTAACTCTTACCTGAATCTGGCGCTAGTGTGAAATGGCGCCTCGAGTTACTTGTAATCTGGGCTTAAAACTTACACTCACAGTTGACGCAGGAATAATAAACCGGTATCTATCAACGAAAACAACAAATTATTCAAAAGTGTTTCAAGGAAAGTTCCAGGGATATCTTTAATTTTGTGTTTGGTGATGAGCAAAGCACTTTCACTCTATTTACGAAATTGAAAGTGCTTCGATCAGCGCCAGTCACCAAGTCAACTATAAATGTTTTCTTCGTTATTTTTATTTTAGGCCCCTTTTAAGATAAAGGCGTGATCTGAAAGGATGATCACGTAGGCAGAACTTGCAATTGTGATTACAGTCTGGAAAACTGCGGGCATGATCACGTTAAGTCTCCTTCGCAGCCGTGCTGAGACTCGTCACGCAACGGGAAAGGAATCTAAATTAAGCAGCCGTTCGTAGGGAGGAGCGTTGCGTGACGAGTGTAAGTGACTAGATCACGCTATTATCTCTGCGAGTCGTGACCTTTGTTTTCCTAAAGCGATTGCCACGTACGAAAATTTGAATGGTTTGAATCTAATCTAAAATTTCTTTGCTAATGGAGATCTAGTCTACATTTCCATCAGTCTGTTCTAAACGGCGCAAAATTAGTCTTCAAACGCAGTGAAATAATTGTCCCTTAGCTACAACGCCAAATCAAAGTGCCGCTTGTTATATTTTAGTGAATATTTGAAAATAATAGTGGCTATGTTAGTATGTGGCAGTCTGTTGCTACATTAAGCGAGAAACAATAAAGTTCCATAAAAAAGGTGATAAAAATAAAAGTAAATATGAATTGAAAAGAGTTTCGTAAAATAAATACCTGCTTAAGAATTTTTTTTTGAACGAGTGTGTGTTCGATATCGGCTGACAGCGAAACCGCGTGAGAACTCATAGGAATAAAGGTGTTTCGTGACATGGGCCACGCATTGAGCGTGAGACTAACGCTAAAATTATTATTTTTCATGCATTTAAGGTTTCTGATTTGTACTGTTGATTTTGAGTTAGAAAGTGATTTCAGTTAAGTGCCTAGAAAATTATCTTTCTAGATGAAATTTTCTGTGTACATATTTTGAGTAAGAACTTCAAGCTTTGATTGGTTCAAACTTCTAGGATGTAATTTGAATTTGACTTGGGGCGGTAAATGATATGAATATCACGCAGTCACTGAATTGTGGACGTTGAAACAGCTGAGAATGAAATTGCTCAAAATACGGCACCACTCATAAAAATACTCAGGTACGTCACCGCTAGATAAAGAAAATCCAAAGAATCCTTTCAGGAAAAAAAACTGGTAAGGTTTCTGCTCATGTTGAAGCAGTGCGGCGCCACAAACCCTCCTGACTCTAAAGTCCTATAAATAATATGCAATCACAAAATGAGATTAAGATAAGTAACAGTTTATGTTCACGTTGCGCAAAAAATTTATATGTATTCCAAGAGGAATTTGTTTCAAATATATAATATTAGAAAGACTTACCTCGCATGTGTTATGCTACCAGTACTGATGAGAACATGTAAAAGCGAGATGTAATAATGCAGTGGACCTTAGAAGAACGCGAGAAGCGCTCGAGAAATATTGTATTTTTTTGTACATAAACAAGTGGTGTAGCCTCTTATTTCAATTTCAGCTGAAGCACTTCCGGCTTCATGCTTGCGCAGACTTATGGGCTACGGGACTTCCCCACTTTCATTTTCTCAACACGCTATTGAGATTGTTCCCTTTGATGACATTGCGTTTGAGTCTTTCTCGGCGCTTTCTCAGTCTTAGTAACTTTGTTTGAAACATTTTCATCACGGATTGAGGAAGCTAAGTCGTAAAACAGTCACGCGTGCCTTCCATTTCCGCGACAGAGGTAAGAACGCATGGTTGTATCAGATTTTTGAATACAAGGTAAATCACTTTTATCTCGAGTTTCTCGGATAACATTTTCTCCTTCAAGAATGTTCTTGATCTGTCCTAAGTTTCTCTGATATTCGGCAATGAAAGACGTTCCTGCAGTTAACTGACAAGGATTGCTAACTTTTACTTGATTTTGGCGTGCATCAATTGTGAGCCGCGTCTTGTAACCTCATAAGTTAGTTAAGCTTAGCTTACATGAACATGTTATTACTCTCGAATTTACAAAAATTCGCAGGCAATGTCTGGCAGTTACCTCGGAAAAAATAAATAATTTAGGAGAGTTAAAAGGAATATCCAAATTATCGATTTTATTCAGGGCAATCGCCGATGATCAAAACACTTTCAGTTTCGTTTGCGAAAAGTGCGCGAGAAATATTGAATTTTCATGTATATAAACACGTTCTGTTTATTTACATAAAGGCTTTCAATTTCAGCTGAAGCACTTCCGGCTTCAAGCCTGCACAGACTTATGGGCCACGGGACTTCCCCACTTTCATTTTCTCAGCGCGCTGTTGAGCTTCTTCGTTCTATGATATAGCGTGTGAGTCTTTCTTGGTATTTTCTCCACCATAGTGACTTTCTTTGAAACATTTCCGTGACGGACTGAGGAAGTAAGGTCGTAAAACACTCAAACGTGCCTTCCACTTCCGCGACAGAGGTAAGAAAACATGGTTGTATCAGATTTTTAAATACAAGGTGAATACTTTTCTTTGGAGTTTCTCAGTTAACATTTTCTCCTTCAAATGTTCTTAAGACGTTCCTGCCTTTAACTGACAAGGATTGCTAACTTTTACTTGATTCCGGCGTGTATCAATTGTAAGCCGCTTCTTGTAACCTCATAAGTTAGTTAAGCTGAGCTTACATGAATATGTTACTACTCTCGAATTTACCAAAATTCACAGGCAATACCTAGCAGTTACCTCGGAAAAAATAAATAATTCAGGAGAGTTAAAAGGAATATCCAAATTATCGATTTTATTCAGGGCAATCGCCGATGATCGAAACACTTTCAGTTTCGTTTGCGTGTCATGTGCTTGTGGAGGAAGCACACGGAAGTGTTTTGCATTAGCTTTCATGTCGGGGTTATGTATTACCTTAAATTGCTCCAGTATTTGCGATGTATTTGATCAAAAAACGATAAATATTTCCAGGGTATTTGATGTATTTATGTTTATTACTTTATTGCTTGAAAGTAATTTTTTCTTTCTGATAGACTACTTAGATTCTTTACCCAAACTGTACTGTTATACTATACGTAATTTTCGTTGTTACCCTTATCGATTTTATGGCTACCCTTTTGGCTGTGAGTGTGATAATTCGCGAGATGCATAAAGCACATACTGCTCAGAACTCTTTGGATATGAATACTATAAACACACTATGGCAATTTATGGCACCACCACTTTTAGAATTTATTTAAAGAGATTCTTTAAGTTTGGTAAAAGCTTTTCGACGATGATAGGAATATCCTTCGTAAGCAATTTTCTTTGGAGTGAGGAAGGAAAGGAAAATCACTGGGTGCCCACTCTTGTCCCCGGAGCTACTCGTTGTCTCTCATTTCGAACAAGAAGAATGCTTGTTGATTGCGTTTCTGAGACTCACCTCTCATGTTTAGTGTGTAGAGTGCTAAGGAAACTTGTAAACATGAGAAGTAATCACATAAAGTATTGCTGATCGGATCGTGTGAAACACTTGTTAGAAAAAAAAAAAGCAGTTGGATAACGAATAACTTATCAGACTGTTTGTTATGTAGCATTGCTTTGTATTTTCACCTGTTTTTTGTGTTGTGACGAGCCCGTAGGGTGAATCAAAATACGGCAGAATTCATAAAAATACTCAGGTACGTCACCGTTAGATAAAGAAAATCCAAAGAATCCTTTATGGAAAAAAACTGGAAACGTTTCTCCTGAAGCAGTGCGGCGCCACAAACCCTCCGGGCTCTAAAGTCATTTTAAAAAAATGCAATCACAAAATGAGATTAAGATTTAAATACAGTTTCTGTTCACGCTGCAGCAAAATGTATATGAATATATTTCTATCTCTAACATTAGAAAAGACTTACCTCTAATATGATATGCTAACAGTGCTAATGAGAACATATAAAAGTGAGATGTAATAATGTAGTGGACCTTAGAAGAACGCGAGAAGCGCGCGAGAACTATTAAATTTTCATGTATATAAACACGTTGTGTTTATTTACATAAAGGCTTTCAATTTCAGCTGAAGCACTTCCGGCTTCAAGCCTGCACAGACTTATGGGCCACGGGACTTCCCCACTTTCATTTTCTCAGCGCGTTGTTGAGCTTCTTCGTTCTATGATATAGCGTTTGAGTCTTTCTTGGTATTTTCTCCACCATAGTGACTTTCTTTGAAACATTTCCGTGACGGACTGAGGAAGCAAGGTCGTAAAACAGTTAAACGTGCCTTTCATTTCCGCGACAGAGGTAAGAAAACATGGTTGAGTCAGATTTTTGAATACAAGGTAAATACTTTTATTTCGAATTTCTCAGGTAACATTTTCTCCTATAAATGTTCTTAATCTGTCCTAATTTTCTCTGATATCCGGCGATGAAAGACGTTCCTGTAGTAAACTGACGAGGATTACTTACTTTTACTTGATTCTGGAGTGTATTAATTGTACTGCTGCTTCTTTTAATCTCATAAGCTAATTAAGGTGAGTATAGCTTACATGAACATGTTAGTGCTGTCGAATTCACAAAAATTCGCAGGCAATACCTGGCATTTACCTCGGAAAAACAAGTTATTCAGCAGAGTTAAAAGAAATATCCAAATTATCGATTTTATTCAGTGCAAGCACCGATGATCAAAACACTTTCAATTTCGTTTGCGTGTCATGTGCTTGTGGAGCATAGACACGAAAGTGTTTGGCACTAGCTTTCATGTCGGGATTATGTATTAACTTAAATTGCTCCCATATGTGCAATGCATTTGACCAAGAAACGATAAACATTTTCAGCGTATTTGATGTGTTTATGTTTATTATTATATGTGACCTCTCACGCGAAAACGTTCCTTACGGTATCCGTTCGAACGGTCGAACGCACAGTATGTGAACGTATGACAAACGGATAGAGAAACCGTTTAAAACGGATGCCGTGAACGGCTGAACGGCTTCAGAAAAATTTCGAACGGTTAAAGTCGAACGGCTGAACGGTTAAAGGAAAATTTCGAACGGTTGAAGTCGAACGGTTGAACGGCTACAGGAAAATTTCGAACGGTTGAAGTCGAACGGCTGAACGGCTTCAGAAAAGTTTCGAACGGTTGAAGTCGAACGGCTGAACGGCCGAAGGAAAATTTCGACCGGCTGAACGGCTGAAGTATTCAACGGATAAGGTCAAAGTAAACGGTTGAACGGCCGATCAAAAACATTCGAACGAAATGACAGTAATTTAGATAAACGCGACACGCGCCGCTTAGATCTGAAAACTGATAGAAAACCTAGAATAGGTTGAAAATAATATGTCTTTTGAGAGTAAAGCAAATTCGTTTTCGCGGGGGAGAAACAAAAGCCGGTAATTGTCTGCGTTCTCTTTTAAAATAATTGTCATGCAACCATTTCCAGAATTCGTAATGTAACGCCATTAATTGACTTTGAAAACATCTCGTTTCCGAACACAGGCGACGCTTTCCCCACCATGTATCTTCGGAACTAACAGGCACAATTTATAGTGATAATTTTTACGATGTGCCGAGTAATTTTCGCTACCTTGAGTGCAAGCAATTTTTTTAAGTTAACAAAGAAGCGGGTGCCATTATTTTTGTCCGCTGCGTTGATGTGAGTGTGTACAGTCAAATCCAGTTGTTTTTCGATGATTATTCGAGTTGGTGCGATCCCGGTTGTTTGCTCTTGCCGGAAATAAAACAACGCATTCGAAGGACGCCTATTCTGTTTGCACAACAGTCTGAGACACATGATTACTGATCTCAAGTATAAGCAAGTGATAGCACAACTGATAAAAAGCGCGCTAGACTAGATCGAGTGACAATTTGTCGCTACTCTAGTCATTTTATACACTTTCATAGCGTGCGGCGGATCGAAATTCTACAGTTTTTATTGGACAAACGGAGAGTAATTGTTTTCAACTTAGCATATGAATAACACACACGCTTTGTGTTTGCATTGGTAATGAGTGGATTGACATCTTGCCGACGGTACGGTGTATTCCCTCAGGAGATTCCATTTTGATTTCAATCAAAAGCGCTTGATATTTGCATACTGTCAAACGTCAAAACATTTTCGGTAAACTAGTTGAATAAACTTGATCTTGAATAACAAATGTGTATCGATAATCGAATGTTACGTAACTAAAGATGATGGAGGAGTAGAAAAAGAACCGTGACTATTCATGAAGGCATTTGTAAACAATGCTTATATTTACAAAGGTCGTGTTAAATGTTGTTACTGTTATTCTCCCACGCGATAGTACTGTTGGTTTGGTAAGCATGCTCTAAACAAAGCAGAGTTTAATTCCTTGCAGAGGGGAAACACGCTATATTAGGAACCTTCAAGTGTTTATCAAACTAACTTTAGTCTGTCCGATGTACTCTTGACTGATCGCAGTGCGAAGACTATTAACTTTGACAGGATCACGGCTCGAAACATCCCTTCCAAGGAATTGTAAGCTACGGTTTCAAAACATATCGCCAGCCGTTCGCCACGAACATCCAGTTCGAACGGCTCACAACTTTTTTGAAACGTATAGCTCCAGCCGTTCGAACGGCTCCCAATTTTTTTTGAACGGATAGCTCAAGCCGTTCGAACGGCTCCCAATTTTTTTTGGAACGAATTACCCTTGCGAAATGGCTTTTGGAATTCCTAGGAATTCCTAGGAATAAAGGTGTGAATTTTCACGGTAAATTCGGACTGGGAATTCCTAGGAATTCTTAGGAATTCCCAACCATAACAACTCTGGTTCTAAAAACCTAGAAATTCCTAGAAATTCTCAGAAATTCCCAGAAATTCCCAGAAATTCCCAGAAATTCCAAGTTTATAGCCAACAGGACTTGGAATTCCTAGGAATTCCTAGGAATTCCAACTCAGAGAACCAATGACTTTCCCTGAAAAGCTGTAAATCTAAAAAATTCCTAGGAATTTTTGGGAATTTTTAGGAATGTTTAAGAATTACTGGGAATTTTAAGCAAAAATATGAGGCTAATGATATAAAATAGATACTTTAAATTAAAAAAACCCAGCTAAAATTCAAGTATTCAATGAAATTTATTTAGAAGCTTAATTAAGGCTTACATGTAAAATATTTTTGATTAATTATTAACATCAATGTGTGGTAATATTAGATGGAATTCGATTTATTTTTCTTTTCTTGAAAACTTCATACGGATTAATCCTCAATTACAGCTATTCATATAAAGTAGTTCTAATCAATCATTAAATTTGGTTTGACACAAATTGTGAATAAAATCTGTTGATTCTTTTCCATAAAAAACAATATCTTAAGTTATATTTGAAAACCAAGCACTCTTGGGAGTGAAGGGGCTAATTACAGACAAATAAAATTGATTTTTTTATTAAAATCTTGTTGTAACTGTAACAATAAATTAGAATGAAGTTATCCTAAACTGCAAACTTAGCTGCTGTTTGTACTGTTTGTATTTTTTTTCCTGGGCTCACAATGAGTTGGCCTTGAATGAGGTTGTCAACAAGAACCTTGACCATTTTGTATCTGGATTCCTTGACATCTGAATTTGAAAAAAAATAATATATTAAAATATGTATATTTAAAGCTCAGACCAGGCTTTTAAGATGGCTATGAGGAAAAGCATAGGCTTAAGAAACTGCGGCATGCAAGTGACCGATTCGATTCTCAGAATTAGTCTAGTTTCAGTTGCGCCGAGCGTTATGTAAGCTTAATTCAACCCGCTACATCTATTCTTTTATAAGATTTTGATCACGTAACGAATATCGCAAATTTTTACTCACCACAAACTTTCAAAATCGTAGCTTTACAGATGGCCACTCGACCCTTGTTTGTACCAGTCAATATGTCAACTGTTGTCCCTTCTTTTAGCTCCACGGCGCCAACGACTTTCTTTTCTTTTACAACACTCACGCTATTCTCGTTTTCCCATTGAACCTCAATAAAAGCTATCTTTAGAAATGTTATATTAAGCAAAACAGTTGAGAAAAGCGATCAACCGATGAAAAGTACATTCAAAGATGAGCGCCAAATGGAGTCTTCTTTGTTTCCGATCACGGGCATGATCACGTGGATCTTTTAGGACTTGTCATTGGCTAGCAAAGTGAATCCGCTGGCTTGCCGATTGCAGTGTTAAGAGAAGCGCTCAACTTTATTCTGACTAATCTCCGACCGGTTCCCTGCCTTTAGAAGATGGATAGCTTGGTGATATAAATAAAGATGTGAGCTCACTCTATGTAGAAATAATCGACAAGAATCGATCGTATTACAAATGCACGATTTGTGGCCGAAAGTTGTCGAGGAAACAAAGACTCGAAACTCACTTGAGTTGTGTTAATGGCAAAGGTGAGAAATAACACAAGCCAATCACAGTTTTGAATGCGACTACAAATCGTCTTTTACCCTCATGTTTATAAAAGAAGGATACCACATTCGGAAGTATAAGAGATACATAGATGATCCCAGTGTACCAGTACCTAAATCTACAAAGCTTGACCGTAGCAAGCGTTCAGCAACACGTTCCAACACCGCCATCTCGATTCCTCAGTCAGTCGTTTTCACTGAACTTAAAGCAGTATTGACAACAGAGTAGAGTGCGTCTTACAAAGGAGAAACATTTGTACAAGAGACAGAAGTAGCTATATGCGATTACAGAGGTGTGTTGGAACTCTGGTCCACAAATAGTTATGCGCTCCCCGAAGTACAAAACAATTTTGTTGATAGCTGACAGACAGAGAAGAACAACAAGTAAACTTAAGAGCTGTTATTATTGGAGTGTGACAAGCACTTTTCATTTTTATATAAAGAAGGACTTGTAATTTGCACCAAAAATAAAAAGATGTAATATTTTTTGGGAGATCCAGTGATTGTGACATTTAAGAAATTAAGTTATGAAAGGAAACTTGGTTGGTACTTCTCACTACTAACAAGTCTTGTTGACAAATATTTTCAGATCAGAGTTTCAAATAAAGTAAATTCCTAGGAATTCCCAGAAATTCCCAGAAAACTGGGAATTCAGTTTGCAAGGGTCATTTGCATAATTGGGAATTTTTGGGAATTCCTAGGAATTCCCAGAAAACTGGGAATTCAGTTCGCAAGGGTAGCTCCAGCCGTTCGAACGCCGCTCCCAATTTTTTTTGAACGGATAGCTCAAGCCGTTCGAACGGCTCCCAATCTATTTGGAACGGATAGCTCCAGCCGTTCGAACGGCTCCTTATTGTTTTTGAACGGATAGCTCAAGCCGTTCGAACGGCATCCCATCCCGTTCGAACGGCTGACGAACGGCTGATGAACGGCTTACGAACGGCTATCCGTTTCAAAACGGCAAACCGTAAGGAACGTTTTCGCGTGAGAGGTCACATATAGTTTGAATGAAGTATTTTCTTTTTTTCGATAGACTGCTTAGATTCTCCTTCCAAACTGTACTGTTATACTGATTTCCTTGATAAATATTGAGATAAGTTAATTTTTCTTCAGCTAGTGATTTATTTTAAGCGTCCTTTATATTGATTGCACTCGATCGAGTTTTGGGAATCCAATTCATCAAGTGGTAATGATATATTGGTATCCGAGTAAAGTTTTACCCTTTGTTATCTGCTAATCAATATATGATCAGTCAATAATCACATCAACTGACTGTTTCCAATACAATTTTTTTTTTATCAAAACTGGTTTAGTTGTGCATGTGGCTGCTCACATCTAATTATGTGTTTAGTGATAATTTACGTTATTACATGGCAAGGTAGTCTTGAGGTAAATTTGAGAGTTCTGATTGGTTCCAACTTAATCAGGATTTTGTTACATAGACCATCATTGCACCAGACAATCATGAAACATGTATTTTTTAACTCGAAAGCCAGAAAATTAAAAGTAAACTAGTTTAGTTCAAGTAACATTAGTGCATGACTATTACCTTGTTTCTTAAGCCATACTTGGGAATATTGGCACTATGCCATTCCTATACCAACACAACCTTGGGTCAATATTCCCCAGTAAACCCTCACAAACTATCTATAATTTAAGAAGTGTGGACCTCTTGGGAATTTCTGGAAATTGAATTTGAGGAAATTTGAATACCCTGAGGTCCACATAAATTCTAAGAAATTCTCAATACCCTGAATGTGAAGGTTTTAAGAAAAGGAGTAATTTCAGAGGCTTAAAACTTTGGCTCAATAAAAGGTATGCTATACAAAACCTACCAAGAGATATACATACATGTATATGTTTATAACTTAAAGATCATGAAATTTATTATTCAAACTAAGTTTTAGTAAATCTTTACATTAATGTGGATTTTCTCATGAACCAGCAGTCAGTTATGTTAAATGGAAATTGCCAATTCATCCAATGTACTCATATCACAGATTTGCTTTCTAACCTCAAAGGACTCTTGGATTCCATGATCAAAAAATATTTTTATTGTGATGCAAATTAATGTCTCATGTTCACTGATGTGCCAAAATCATCAAACATTCATTGGCTGTTCCTTGGTACACAACTTCCACAATAATTAACAATAATTACATTGTTATCTACACTTAAAGAACTTTGTTAGTTATGAACATAAGTTACTTCCTAACCTACATTACTGGATGCCTTTGTTAGAAAACCTTGGAACAGTCAAGCTCAGTTGCCTCAAACACTGTCAGAGACTTTTTGTTGACAATATTTTTAGTAGAAATTTCATGCCTTAGACAAACAAATTCAACACCTAATTAATCTTTCTTTTTTCATGATTGTTGTTGCTGTTTTTTTTCATTTTTTTGCTCTGTTTTCGTGACTTATTGCTGTAATTTGTTTTGCTGTTTTTATTCTTACAAAACATTTTTGTAAGAGTTCCGATACTTGTGGATCATCCACACACTTTGCAAACATTTGGCATGCAGACAAGACAGAGGTAGTCAATGTTCCCTTTGAGAAAAAACACCTTTTAAATGACGTCTTCAATTTACTTTATTTGAAACTCTGATCTGAAAATATTTGTCAACAAGACTTGTTAGTAGTGAGAAGTACCAACCAAATTTCCGAAAGGCTTTCATAACTTAATTTCTTAAATGTCCCAATCACTGGATCTCCCAAAAAATATTACATCTTTTTATTTTTGGCACAAAATACAAGCCCTTCTTTATATAAAAATGAAAAGTTCAAGTCACACTTCAATAATAACAGCTCTAAAGTTTACTTGTTGTTCTTCTCTGTCTGTCAGCTATCAACAAAATTGTTTTATACTTTGGACAGTGCATAACTATTTGTGAACCAAGCATGAAGAGAGTAAAGCTTATAGCGTTCTTGGTAAATTGGGTGAACATTAACAACTGTCCATTGCAAGTTCATATAATTTGTAACAGCAGCAGTTTAAATCATTAATTTTTTATTTTCAATAGACTGCTTAGATTCCCCTTCCAAACTGTACTGTTATACTGATTTCCTTGTTAAATATTGAAACAAGTTGATTTTTCTTCAAATGTCAGTTAGTGATTTATTGCAAGCGTCCTTTCAATTCGAATTTTAGGAATCAAATTCATCAACTGGCAATGATAGATTGGTATCTGAGTAAAGTTTTACCTTTTGTCATCTGCTAATCATCATATGATCAACCAGTAATCATATCAACTAAATATTTTTGATCAATTTTATTTAAATCAAAACAGGTTTAGTTCTGCATGTGACTGCATGCATCCAAGTATGTGTTTGGTGATAATTTATGTTATAACATGGCATGGTAGTCTCAAGGTAAATTTGAGAGTTCTGATTGGTTCCTACTTGGACAGGATTTTGCCACATGGACCTTCATTACACAATACAAACAATCATAAAACATGTATTTTTTTTACTTGGAAACCAGAAATTCAAAATAAACTAGTTTTAGTCCAAGTGACATCAGTGCATGACTATTACCTTGCTTTCTTTTGCGATACTTGGCACTTGGTCATTTCTTTGCTACCACAACCTTGGGCCAATATTCACAAGTAAAACCCTTGTACTCAACTAGTTAGTAAGAAGTTAGTACTGCCTTTTGAAAAAATTATCTATCCTGTACATGTACCTCAGGCTATTTTAAATTCCAGAGCAATTAATTTCCTTGTTACTCTACATTTATTGAAAATTTTTGTACAAAGGACAGCCAGCAAGGATTATATGATATTTGAAAAACAACCTTTCTTGATTATCAAGAGAATTAAAGTTAGCATTAGAGACAAATCCATTTTGTGCACAAAACAATAGAACCATGAGGCAATTACAATAACATTACTTTATATACATTAACACTGGTAAACCACAAATGTCAGCACCAGTACCATATTGAAATCCATTTCAACAGACATCAGCACACTTTAGTGTATATAATTCACTGTTTTTACTGCAATACTAGTACCAATCTATATGAATATGGGTGTCAGTTCAACTACAGGAAATTGAATAAAAGATGTACATCTTTAATAAGTTTTGATCTGTTATGCTATTCCAAAATCAAGTGAGAGAATTTTACTTTCAAATTGGTTTTTACTTTGGTTTTCTAAAATCTGTTTCTTGCGAGAAAGGATTCAACATAAACTCTCCCCTCTTGTGAAGACATGGTGACTTTATGATTAGTAAGTTGGACTCAGCATTAAGAGGTCTGCATTTGTAGCCTGGCCTGTGCTGGACTCAGGGTCAAGAGGTCTGCATTTAACCTGGCTGGGTCTATATGTTTTATTCTTGTGCAAGTGGACTGGTATCATGTCTAGGGAGGAATAGTATAATACCTGGTTGTTTCATGTGAGGAAACCAGGATTATAAGCTGAGGGCCTGGATGGGCCACTGCTTAAATACAGACTTTACTGAACTACCTACGGCTTCTGGTTTAATTAATTTAAAATGCTGCTGTTACAAATCATATGAACTTGCAACACACAGATGATGATTTTTGCTCAATTTATCTCAGTCAATTAGGACGGTCTTTTGTAAATCTTGAAATTTATTATAATGAAAAGTGAATTACTTGTTTATTAAGTATTTATATATTTCCTTCTTTTGCTGCTTTAAGTATGCCAGTAATATCAGGTGGCTTGTGATTTTGTGTCTATGTATCCCTCCAATTCTCAGAAGGGAAAACATATTTATTTTACAACTGGGTAATATGTTGAGCTGATGTTTATTACCATTTGCAACCATCTTCTTTTCAGGCCAGGATAACTTAAAACAGCAACTTTTTGTAAGAAACATCTTCTTACAGTTGCTATGGCTACAGGAAGAGATCCAATTAAAGTTCCATGTGAAAATGAAGACTTACCTGACAAAGAAAATGCACCAGATTTTGGTGAGGACAATTTACAAGGTGAGCTAGGTTCAACTTCGGCGTCAGTAATTGCTAGAACTTTTTCTATTCCACCAGTTTCAAGAAAGAAAAAAAAAAGATTCAAAGATGTAAGCAGATGTAGAGAATGATATATACAGTGTGTGACCACTTTAAAGGATATTTGGCCAGTCATGATTCTCTTCTATGATTGAAACAGTTCAAAGCAAATACACAAAGTTAAAATACGTTAAGACTTTATTTTATCATCATAGAACATCCACTGTGTAAGTTTGTATTATATAAGTACCATCATCATCATCATCTCTCCATTATAATTGCAACTATCAATTTAAAAGCTTCAACATCCCTTCCCTTCTCCTTGAGGAATTGGAACCCATGTGATCATCATCCAAGCCAAAGGGGGAGGGGGGGATTGAACCTTACCTGACTGGCTTGGGGAATTTGAACCAGAATTGTCCAGACTTTTCAGTAGAATGCATTTGTTATGCATATCATTGAATATGCAGGTGTTTAAGGTAGATAGTGCACTTTCGCCAACAAATGGCTCAGAAGAAAAGTCTACAAGGTCTAGGTTTTAAAACTTGGTTGGTGTGTTGAAAGTCACAGTTGCTAATTATGTTGCTTTTCACATAAAAATGTGGTAGGGCATTTGCACACATATTTTTTCCAGGTTGGGGGGGAGGGGGGCAGGGCGAGAGAGAGAGAGAGAGAGAGAGAGGGGGGGGAATTTGAGTAAACCAATCTCCAAAAGTTCAAATTGCTTCAAATTGAGTGACATTTAATTCTCATCATTATTAATTGCCACTATTGTCACCCACATCAGAATCATCATAACTATTGATCTCATCTTCGTTATCATTATATTCTTACCGTTTATATCATCACTATTTGTCTATAAGTAATGTTGCTTCTGGTTTTTATGATTACAACATTTGGATCTTATTGACTCGTTTACTGTTTAAATGTAACTAAAGCAGCAAACTCTAACTTACACTTATGATTATGCTGCCTCTCTCTGATTATCAGGGAGTCTCACAGACAGAATGAGACTCTGGGTCTTCCATGAGTCATCAAACCTTAAAGATAATATAGGATTTGGGTCAGTTCCTCACAGAAACACAACATTTGAACTCCAGATTTCCCATATCCAATATTATGGTTATCAGGGCTCTTAATTATTTTCATTCTCTTTATTGTGCTTAGATTGTTTCAAAGTAGGGATTACACTTTCTCCTAAACAACAACCACAACAGCAACTGAGTCTAATTGGTTGAGCTTTTAACCAAAAAAAGTCTCTTATGACACTTGCGAAATGGATTTTGGAATTCCTATGAATTCCTAGGTGTAAAAGGTGTGAATTTTCACAGTAAATTCACACTGGGAATTCCTAGTAATTCCTAGGAATTCCCAACCGTAACAACTCTGGTTCTAAAAACCTAGAAATTCCAAGTTAATAGCCAACAGGAGTTGGAATTCCTAGGAATTCCAACTCAGAGCACCAATGACTTTCCCTGTAAGGCTGTAAATCTAAAAACTTGCAAAAAATTCCTTGGAATTTTCATGAATTTCTAAGAATGTTTAAGTACTGGGAATTTTAAGCAAAAAGTTGAGACAACTTACATGAAATGAATACTAAAAATTCAAAAATTCAAAAATTCCAACTGAAGATTCAAGTATTCAATGAAATGTATTCACATGCTTAACTCAGGTTTACATGTAAAATATTTCTGTTATATATTAACATCAACAAGTGGTAATATTAGGATGGAATTCGATTTCTCTTTCTTTTTTTGAAAACTTCATTAGAATTATCCTCAATTACAGCTATTCATATAAAATATTCCTAATCAATCATTAAATTTGGTGTGGCACAAATTGTGAACAAAATCTGTTGATTCTTTTCCATGAAATACAATAACTTGAATTATATTTATTGTTACAAATACTATCAGTCAAAAAATGGTCTTTATATGAATCATTTAATTTTGGATGATGACACAAATGGTATTTTACCCTTTCGCTCCCAGTGTCAAGCTTTGAGCTGATTTTATGTGGTTGTAACTTCTTTGGATAAAGCTCTTGTGTGTGAACATTCAAATATAAGCTGTAAAGCAGCGCTTTCATGATTTACTGTTTGTCTACAAGAAGCCTGTCCATTTTGTATCTGGATTCCATGGCATCTGAATTTGAAAGAAAAAAAATAATAATAAAAATAGTTATTACTTACTATATTTACTATTATTAGCTAGTACTGAAGGAGGATTTTTCGCAAGAAATCGGGAATGTTTTTAATTCAAAGTATAATTCATTTGATTTTTATTCGTGGCATTTTAAAGAGTTTTGGTTTAATTTTAAAATTCACATGACTTTTCAACAAGGTGCTGTCAAACGCTTGTTGCAAAAAGCGAAAAATCGAGCAACTTCAAGGTCCGTGTGTCATTCGTCCATTCAATTTTTGTTTAAAATCAAAAATTGAAAATTGATGTCAATTTTTGATTTTTAAAAATTTGTTATCAGAAAATATACGAAAGTGCCAAATCGAAAAATTTGACTTTTTTTCCTTTTGGTATAATATTTGAACGTAACGCATATTTTTACTTTAATCCTGTCAACAATGAGGGGAAAAATCAAACTGAGCGGCAATTTTGCCTCTCCGACCATGTTGCAGTCTGTGGCGTGGCTTAGTTATTCTGTTTTCGGCGGAAGTCATAAATTTGAAAATTGAGAATTGCAATCAATTTTCAATTTTTTCTTTTTCGGACAAAGCATTCCAAATTGTTGACAGAACTACCCAGGAGGGAGGGGGAGGGGTCCATTCGCATGCTAATTTTTCTCCCAGCGCCCTCTCCCCAGGCAGGTCCGCTGGGAGAATTAATTTGCCCCTGCCCCTTCCCCTCCCACGCTACACTTTTCTGGAAAGGAGGAGGAAGCGGGAAATTCGTATTTACCGCGTGGTCACTTTGCGAACATGAACGACTTCAGTGCTAAGTACATAAAGGATCTTGTAATAACTCAGCGAAAAACACACTTCGAGGTGCGCTTATTGCTAAAAGAAAGATTTCCCGGCAGGAAAGGCCTTAGTTCGAGGTCAGTTAGGACGTTTTGCTCAGAGAATGGGATACATTTGCGCAACCGCCTGTCAAATGGTGAGCTTGAGCAGTGCACTCGTGACGTCGTTGCTCGGGTAGGTATAAGTTTATTAGACTTAAGTGCTTGTTGTTCACCATTTTCTTATTTTTCTACCTTCATTTCCTTGTTTGCATAACCTTCTATATGAGCACCCTTCAGGGTTTAAAAGTAATTTTTCAGCTTTTAGCGTGAATCTGTAGGCTTCTGTCATGGCTCATTTTTTCCCGGCTGTCAATTATAAATGAGCAATCAGCACATGGAGCATCAGCACATCATAAAAGGAAGGAAACATTGAATGCATACAAAACAGCATAAGAATTTTTATTTAGACCGACATGTTTCGTTGCGGTAATTTCCTTTCTAACAAAGCGTAGTGAACGGCTCAATTTTTTCGGTGTTTGTCTCGGCGTGAAATATACAAATTTGTCTTGTCAAACTGTCGCGCTTCTTCACTTACAGTCATGGGAAATCCGTGCTGTCAAGGAGCGATTTCAATTTGAACGCGTGAGAAGGCTTTACAACGATATTTAACAGGATTTGGCGGAAAATAAATCATAATTAAAGGTAGTACGTAAGTGCAGGAACATAAACACGGTAATGTGACAGCGTGTACACAAACTTGCATGTTTCACGCTTGAGCAAATAGGTAGAAAGCTGAATGCTGTAAACAAAAATACTCCCTGTACCACGCTTCAAATTTCGAAACTATATACTCGTTTACGTTTCCAAAAAGCTTTTCAAACATTTCTTGGCTGCGTTGTATGATCCTATATTGTCTGATATGAAATGTTCACCATAACATGACCGCGACTTTTACTTTTATTTTGATCCCTGTCCTTCTAAACGTGTTCAGAGTTCTAGATTTGATTCCCCAGTGGCGGATCCAGACCTCTTGAAAAATATAGGGGGCCAAAAATTTCACTTCTCCTTCGGGCCTCCGGTATTTTTCCCATTAGGAGGGGGGGGGAGATGTTCTCAAGGCCCCCTTTTACCGAGGATATCCACAGGATCCATGTTTTGCAATACATGTGGCCTTGCTAGATAAAAATTATAAGCTACCACCCAGTTGTGAACTCAGTTTAAAAACGACTTTCTTTAAAAGTGGCAACAATCGTTGTCAAGGGAGCTTAGATGTACAATTTAATAAACTCCCATCCTCTACATAACTCCTCTTTATTGTACTTTAAGTGTAGCAAGCCTCTCTCCCTTTGCAACACAGAATCAATAACCCACCTTAAGGAATTAAGAAATAAAGTAGTGCAAGGTATGAACTAGACTTGTGTGTTTATTCTTGTTGGTGGTAGCTTTTGTTGCTATAGAGCATGTTTTAGACTTTACAATTTGCCACATTATTGCCTTAGGTTGGACCAACATGGGTTATGAAAATGGTGAAGAGATATCTGAACAGCTGTGGTATCACTGCTGGTGAAAAGCGCATTGGAAGGGCATTATCAGTAGTGTCTCCTGTGTACCAAGCCCAGAGGAATTCCAGCACTGCCAGGCAAATGAATCCTTTCCCTTACCACGCTGATTATTTTGCTCACAAGTTGCACGTAGACCAAAATGAAAAATTGGGAATGTATGGATTGTATATAAGCTCACCTCGAAGTGTGTTTTTCGTTGAGTTATCACAAGGTCCTTTATGTACTTAGCACTGAAAAAAAAAGTGACCACGCGGTAAATACGAATTTCCCGCTTCCTCCTCCTTTCCAGAGAAGTGTAGCGTGGGAGGGGAACGGGCAGGGGCAAATTAATTCTCCCAGCGGACCTGCCTGGGGAGAGGGCGCTGGGGAAGAAATTAACGTGCGAATGGGTCTTTTATGAGTCTATTTCGAACAATATCCAGCCGGCCTGATCCTGTCCGACTGCTAAGTGCGGTTCGAAGGGGACATTTTCATTTCCGGTTTGCACCTGTAATACGGTTGAGTGGGCTGTAGCCCCACCAAGAACGATTTATTATTATCATTATTATTTATTTTAATCTTTGTATTAAAAAATTGACAAATTTTTCCCAGGATTGAAACGCGTTTCCGGTGATTTCAGAAGCTCTAGATTTTCAAATTTGCCGGGGGATCATACCCCAGGACACCCTGTCAGCAGTGTTTCTGTACTAAGAAAAGCGTACTAAGAAACAGACAAAAGGAGGCCCTCCCCGGAGGGGAGGCCCCAGACCCTCATAGATAAGTTGGTGCCAATGAGCTTACACTACGCGGGAACTACAATAGCTCCTCCGATCCAAAATATGCTCACGGCCCCCGTTTTATATCAACGTTCATATAAAACCCAATTTTTTGAAGCAGCCTTTTCCCATTTATCTTTTAAACTGTACTGCAATAGCAGCATCTAACAAGGTCTTCGAGCAGAACGATGTAAGATGCCTGATCTGATCAGCCCCAGGTGGTAATGCAAGATTGAAACTCTCGCAAAGGAGTTTTAAGATTGCAAGTTTGAGATTTTTGAGTGTGTTACTCTCGACCATGGAACAGATGTTGTACTGTTGGTAACGAATAGGATGAGTTACATTTAACTGCTCAAAAATAGACTCCTAAGCATTTGACAAATTAAATTCTTCCTCCATAGCAACCAGATCTTGCTCAGTTACAAATTGTGCGCAGGGGGCTGTCTGCTGTTTCACTTTTGCTGCCATTCTGGAAAAAAATGAAGCTACTTGTTAAGTAGTCAAAAACGGGGAGCGCTTGTTCTGTGTCTCTGAGTGACAAGCGCTCCCCGTTCAATCCCTTGCTCTTCTCATTTCTGTTGCAACAATTTCCTCGTCGACCTTCTTGCCACTTTCTTGTCCGATGGTAAACCTAGCAGTCAGGTACTCTCGTTGCTTTTCGTTAAACCGGTAAACTTTCTTTACTTGTTTTAAAGCGAAGCCTTCAGGCGGTGTTACATATCCAGTGCTAGGAGGACAGGTTTCAGGAGGTAGAGGAATAGTTGGCGCGGAACTTGAACCTCCCTCGAGCCTTGCAGCATATTTAACCTTCGCGTTATCAAGAAGTGTTTCCCTTTCAACCGTCTTTGTGCATGTCCCGAACGCGAGATGCTTTTCTAGAGAAGAGTGCCGTTGGAAACTATGCGTGCAGCCCTCTTTTGGACATGGAAACACTTGATCCCTAGTACAGTCTTTCAATTCGACAAAGTCAGCTACGTTTGGATTTTCAGAACTTGCACTACAAGCTCCACCAAGAAGAGAAGCAAAGTTACAGAATGGCATCGTTTTCTGTTTATGCTCTATGAAAAACCTTAAGGAAACGACCGTGATTGCATCCTAGAGAATTATCGCCCGGATTGCAACACGGTATAATTGCTTCCGTGACATATTTATGTCCTTCTTATCAGGTTTTATCAGAGAAGTGTGGCCATTTTTCCGAAAAAGATAAGAGTAAATAGCATTAAAATAGTTGGGCTGTTATCTTTAGGTGAAAAACTACACAGCAGAAGCTTGCGGTGTTGCGTCACTTTGTTTACTCACTTTTTCAAGATATCCAAGATATTTCAAAAGAAATATTATCGCAGTTGCAGAAAACGTAGCTATTCAACTAAGAACGATGTCGATAATAAAAACCTAGTTAACAAAAATGGTGAACTATACAGCAGCCCTTATCTATGGTTAGGTGTAGGTAGTTCTGTTGAAATAGCGAGTCAACAATAACAGAGTCTTCTGCATGCAATTTAAATTAACAGAAAATTTCGTATCTACATATCAATTTACAGCCCTCTTCAGCAATGTCTACGGATTTTTTACTCTATAATATCTTATCATT